>NW_025813826.1:3152732-3315841 GCF_021917145.1 Hypomesus transpacificus | reverse complement strand
TTTACCACTATAAGCTTTGCGATCGACTGGTCGATCGCGTTGAACGCATTGGGAACCCCTGATCTAGAGTGAGCGCTTCCTGTCTTCTCTCCCCAGGGCGTGCGGCATTCAGCACCTGGAGAGAGCGGGGAAGAACCTGTCCCTCTTCAACGCGCTCTACTTCTGCATCGTCACCTTCTCCACGGTGGGCTACGGGGACGTCACGCCCCAGATCTGGCCCTCCCAGCTGCTCGTGGTCATCCTCATCTGTGTGGCTCTGGTGGTTCTCCCTCTGCAGGTCAGGGCTGCCCTCCTGGGGTGGGTGGGTGGGGTTGGGGGGGGGGGGGTCTGTGGTCCTCCTGGATGGAGGGTGTGTATCTCTAGTGCGTCTGGATGGATGGTGTGTATCTCTAGTGGGTCTGGATGGATGGTGTGTGTCTCTAGTGCGTCTGGATGGATGGTGTGTATCTCTAGTGCTGCTAGATGGAGGTTGTTAATCTCTAGTGCTTCTGGATGGATGGTGTTTATCTCTAGTGCTTCTGGATGGATGGTGTGTGTGTCTCTAGTGCTGCTAGATGGATGGTGTGTATTGTCTAGTGCTCCCGGATGCAGGGTGTGTGTCTGCAGTCCTCCTGGAGAGCGCGTGTGTGCTCACAGGAGACGTTGTGCTGCAGTTCGAGGAGCTGGCCTACCTGTGGATGGAGCGGCAGAAGTCTGGCGGGAACTACAGCCGTCACCGCGCCCAGACGGAGAAGCACGTGGTGCTGTGCGTCAGCTCGCTCAAGATCGACCTCTTAATGGACTTCCTCAACGAGTTCTACGCTCACCCCAGACTCCAGGTACTGCCCTGGGGTGGTTCACCCCAAGTACCCGCCCCCCCCACACACACACACTTCCACCCTGGTCTACTGGTCCCTGCACTGGTCCTGGTTCTGAAGTGGTAACGGTAGTTGTGTGCTGCAGGACTACTACGTGGTCATCCTGTGTCCGACCGAGATGGACATCCAGGTCCGGCGGATCCTGCAGATCCCCCTGTGGTCTCAGAGGGTCATCTACCTGCAGGGCTCCGCTCTCAAGGACCAGGACCTGATGAGGGCCAAGTGAGTGACCACTGGATGATGACTGGATGACTGCTGTAGGACTGCTGTATGTGCACTGGATGATGACTGGATGATGACTGGATGATGACTGGATGATGACTGGATGATGACTGGATGACTCGTTGGTTGTTCAGAATGTGTGCTTCTTGTTTTGGCTACCCGCAATGCTTTGGGGCTATTTTGTTGTTATTATCAGTGACTTATGCACTTTGTAAAGCTCTCTCTTGGAAGTCGCTTTGGATAAAAGCGTCTGCTAAATGAATAAATGTAAATAACTGCCATATGAGTACTGGATGAATACTGAGTGACTTCCGAATGATTACTGAATGACTGCTATACAAATGCTGTAGAAGCACTTCATGA
Organism: Hypomesus transpacificus; assembly: GCF_021917145.1. Classification (NCBI taxonomy): domain Eukaryota; kingdom Metazoa; phylum Chordata; class Actinopteri; order Osmeriformes; family Osmeridae; genus Hypomesus; species Hypomesus transpacificus. The sequence goes on along the minus strand of NW_025813826.1, from coordinate 3,314,399 downwards.
TTGCTGTATGTTTTTTTGGTGGAGTGATTACTGAATGACTGCTGTCACAACTACGGAATGAACCACCTGAGTTCCTCTTTGACTCGTAGACAGCTTCTCTGGCTCAGGGCTACTGTGCAGTCCTGGCAGCAGCGTGTCGGGGGGAGACCAGGGCTGACGTCAGGGAGAGGGCAGCCAGAATTTGGGCTCTACTTCTTGGCTGTCCTCTCCGATTTGGCGTAACAAGATTTCCCTGAACACGGTTCATCCTCTTGCATTATAGCCCAGAGCATAGGCGTCAGGGCCAATAAGAGCAGGCCTGATTGAAATCAGTATGGCTTTGGCCCCCATTCAGGGCCAGACCTGTCAATACTGCCGTTGTAGCGCGTTTCTGCTGGTGTGAGTGTAGCTGTAGGGTGCTGAATATGCGCTACGCCGTAGCGGCTACGGTGACCCCCACTGAGGGAGGGGGGAGCTGGGAAGGACGTGCTCGCTGGAGCCTGCGTGGGGGTGTAAACATGATCTCTTCACCCACTACGCTGAGCATGCATGGATGCCCGCCATAAGACTGCTGAGTGCACAGCGTAGAAACAGAGTGCTCACACAACAGGATATGACCACACAAGGTCCTTCCTATGCCGGCTGCGAGCCTCTGGCCACACAGGATCCTGGATTGCCCCTCTTGTTCCGGATCACTTATCATTTGTTTACAGTTGCACGGCCTGGTGAGCTGCAGTGCTGTTTGCTCAGCCGTGGTCTCGTAAGATGTCCCGTCTATAACCCCCCCCCTCTCTCTCTCTCTCTCTCTCTCGCTCTCTCTCACACCTTCCTTCTTTGTTACTTACCTGTCTTTCTGTCTTACATGTTTCCATGTTTATACTTTCTGTCTTACATGTATCTCTCTAGGTGTAACCATGGCTGTTGTTTCTCTCTCTCGCTCTCTCACTCTCTCCCTGTGTCCAACCCTAGCTGTTGTCTCTCTCTGGGTGTAACCCTAGCTGTTGTCTCTCTCTGTGTGTAACCTTGGCTGTTGTCTCTCTCTGGGTCTCACCCTAGCTGTTGTCTCTCTCTGTGTCCAACCCTAGCTGTTGTCTCTCTCTGGGTGTAACCATGGCTGTTGTTTCTCTCTGTGTGTAACCTTGGCTATTGTCTCTCTCAATTTGGGTCTCACCCTAGATATTTTGTCTCTCAATCTGGGTGTTACCCTGGCTTTGGTCTCTCTCTGGGTCTCACCCTAGCTGTGGTCTCTCTCTGGGTCTCACCCTAGCTGTGGTCTCTCTCTGGGTGTAACCCTGGCTGTGGTCTCTCTCTGGGTCTCACCCTAGCTATTGTCTCTGTAACCCTGTGAAGGATGGACGATGCTGAGGCTTGCTTCATCCTGAGCAGCAGGAACGAGGTGGACCGCACGGCTGCAGTAAGTCTCCGTCCACCACTCGAACCAGTCTGCAGTCACACTGACGCGCACCCACACACACTCCTCTGAATCTCTCACCAACCTAGCACTTCAAATGTACTTTCATTCGTATCATGATGGGGATTTAAGACATTATGACAGTGATCTAAATATGATGATAGATGTCTGCTTTAACATACTGTCTCCCCCTGTCAGTACTGATGGCATTGTCAGTATGTTATGTAGGTACAGGTGATAGTGTATGGTTGTGTACACGACTGAGTGGGCTGAGAGCTTGTGTTGTGCCTTAGGACCACCAGACCATCCTTAGAGCCTGGGCTGTGAAGGACTTCGCCCCCAACTGCCCCCTCTATGTCCAGATACTTAAGCCTGAAAACAAGTTCCACGTCAAGTTCGCCGGTAAGTTTTCTCTCTTGTTCTATACCTCTCCCCTCTCTCACAAACTTCTTACTGTTTCTCATGTACTTCTTTTTGACTTCATCTCTTCCTCTCATTTTAACGCTGTCTTCTGGTTGGTTTCTGTTCGATCATGTGGTTTCAACCCTGTGTTCTGGTTGGTTTATGTTAGATCATGTGGTTTCAACCCTGTGTTCTGGTTGGTTTATGTTATATCATGTGGTTTCAACCCTGTGTTCTGGTTGGTTTCTGTCAGATCATGTGGTGTGTGAGGAGGAGTTCAAGTACGCCATGTTGGCCCTCAACTGTGTGTGTCCGGCCACCTCCACCCTGGTCACCCTGCTCGTTCATACCTCCAGAGGACAGTGAGTACCCCGACTAGCCAGCTACGGCTCCCCCAGTCACACGACAGAGAACCATTCCCCCTATAGCTGGATCTGTCTGAGTCCCTGCTGCGCCATTACCTCATGGCCATCAATCCTGTGGTGTTTGGGCTTGTTCACGTGTAGAGTCGTCATTCTGCTGCGTTTGCGTGTTGGCCTAGGTGACATCACCCTCTCTGCTGGTTGACGTGTTGTAAATCCAGCTCTGGATATTTCTAAAGATGGAGGAAGCTGTTGGGGAAATTCCATTTGGGTTAGGGACAGTTTGTATTTGTATTTATTTATTTAGTTTATTTTTACAGGGACAGTGTACATTAATCAACATTTTAAGTAAAAGTGCCGGTTTTAGCCAGCCAGCTAATTTTCAACCGCAGTCCCCGGGCGGTTTGATGAGCTCAACCACAAATTTAAAATGGTTTTCCTGTCATGGACCCAGTTCCACAAGCTCAGACACGCATTGCTCTGGAGGACAGTCTCCATCTCCTAAAAGGAACTGTCTCCATGTCCAGAGATCAGAGTGACTGTGTCTGTGGTGAGTGTCTCCATGGAGACTGTCTCCGTGGTGACTGACCCTGTGGTGACTGCCTCCGTGGTGACTGTCTCCTTGTGCAGGGAAGGCCAGATGTCCCCAGAGCAGTGGCAGAGGACCTACGGACGTTGCTCGGGCAACGAGGTCTACCACATCCGCCTGGCTGACAGCAAGTTCTTCGGGGAGTACGACGGGAAGAGCTTCACCTACGCCTCCTTCCACGCTCACAAGAAGTGAGTAGAGACCACGGTGACTCCCTCAGGGAGAGGATGCTAGTTTAGCAGCAGGGACTAGTGAGGTCGAGCTAGAAGTTAGCTTAGCTAGGCCAAGTTTTAGCTAAGGTCAAGACAACTGAGCTGACCAAACAGTCTAGTCTAGTTGATCTAGACTGATATTTTGTAGCTTCGCATCAGGAGGCTCTTAGAGTCCTGCTACTCATACGGAGATGGCCTGGGTCATCAGCAACTCAAAATGGCAGATGTTTTGGAGGCAGACTGAGAGGAAGCTGCCCTTCCCCCTCGTCCCGCTCAGGTACGGCGTGTGTCTGATTGGCGTCAAGCGGGAGGACAACAAGAGCATCCTGCTGAACCCCGGTCCCCGCCACATCATGGCGGCCCCGGACACCTGCTACTACATCAACATCACCAAGGAGGAGAACTCGAGCTTCATCTTCAAGGAGGAGGAGAAGCAGGGCCTGCCCTCGGCCGGCCTGTACGACGCCCCCTCCCTGCCCGTGCACAGCATCATCGCCAGCATGGGTGAGGGAGGGGCCGGCGGAGGGGGTGTGGAGGGGATGGAGGGGGGGAGGGGGGAGGGAGAGGGAGGAATAGGAAGGGGTCGATTAGGGAGCGAGACAGTCATGAAGGACGTTATTGAGGGAGGAGGAGGGAGGAGGGAGGTCCCTTGTGAGGCTGCTGGATGTTGGGTTAGGGTGCCGTGTGCTTGGCTCATGCATGACCTCTTAAACACGATGTGCTTCTTTTTACTTTCATGGCTGACCTGGTTTGTGTGTCTGTGTTTTCTTTGACGTGTTAAAGTCGATCAGACCACCTCTTATGGTAAGTGTGAGCATGTTGCAACCACAGTACTGTAGACTTGTGTAGACCACTGTTAGTAGGTTGGCTTCATCGGATCCAGTTATTGCTGGAAGTAAATATTTTCATTGTAGACTTATCACTGACTCATTACTGTAGCTATTTGGTGACGTGCATTTTTGCTTTGCTAAATGCACTTCATATATATTCCTGCACAAATACAGCGCATCATGTATTGATAAAACATGAATGCACAGACCTGTACAATGTACGCACTGTGTCTGTGTGGTTTGCATGTATTGCCAAAGTTTTCCAGCACAATGCCTTTACCTGAGGGTCATGCAGTTCAGTTCTAAATCCCTGAGGCCTGCTACAGACTCACAGGACAATGACATGTATGAGAAGCACGGCCTTCATAGGAAACCGGTGCATTCGATGCCACTTATAATATTGAACATAACAGAAGTCTTGTAGATAGGCTCATCTTAGCAACTTTCCGACAACCATCTGACAGCATTGTAGCAACCACGTAACAACCATCTGACGACGTTCCCAAGCCCATGTCTAACCTTGTCACCTTGTCGTGTGATGGCGGTGACAGGAACGGTGGCCATGGACCTCCAGCACCCGGAGCCCGAGGAGGACAGCGGCAAGCTGGCTCCGCCCACCGAGAACGGCGGCGGGAGCCGGCGGCCGAGCATCGCCCCCGTCCTGGAGATCGCAGACTCCGCCGCCATCCTGCCCTGCGACCTGCTTAGCGACCAATCAGAGGACGAGGCCAACCAATCGGACGAGGAGGGCTCGGTCGGGTCAGAGTGAGTATCCAATCGCGGAATAGGAAGGGAGCAGGAGTAGCATTGTGGGTTTTTGTTTGCGCCAGTGAAACTTTGACCACGATCACAAACACCTTCATCTCGGACCTAGACCGTGAAAACGTATCGTTTGAACACACTCACCTCCATCTCTATGACACAAGCGTTTCAGACGAGAACAGCTTTATGTAATAACGTAGGCTCGTGGCTAATGTTTGAAAACGTTGACAGCGATAGCTAACGGTTTCCAATAAATGTCAACTCTGCGACACCTTGTCTTCACACTCCATGAGCACAGGGAATTGCCTGCGATTGTAGTTGCGACCTCTGTCTCAGAGGGCGCGATGGGGAGCGATGAACTGAGTGTTACTGGTTAAGTAATCACTGTGTTGTGACGAGTTGAGGGAAATGATGTTCGAGTTTGATGAAAGTGGATAACCGAGGGACAAATGGAAGGTCTGTTCCAAGGGGGCTGACCGGTCATGATGGTCCCCGCTGCCCATAAATCACCTCAGGACGTTTATCTTGGGTCCTGCGTGACTAGTATGTCTAGCTATCTCGCTTGCTTCTCTGTCACTCTCCTGTCGCCTTTGTTTGTCTGTCCTCGCATGCGCACCATTGAACCCCAGACCATCGTTATATAATCCCAGTGCTTCAGGGGATGGAGACTCGTTCAGGTAGTGTGTGTGTGCGCGTGTGTGCGCTTCCGACACTTTCACCCACCCATTCAGCCAGTGCATGCCTAGTCTGCCAACATCCTCTCAGCGCTGCTCAGGGTAGTCCCTCCGGCCCCCCACCCTCCATTAGGCCCCTCTTCCCAAGGGTGTTTGCTCAGTTTTACTCCCCTGCACAAAATCCACCTCCGAAATCCCAGATCTCACCCAAGTTCCCACACTGCCCCCGTGTGGCGCTTTGATGTAAGTTCTCCAAACAAGACCTCATACTCGTGTCCGATACTGACGGCCCCCCGTTGGGATGTGTGTTCCCGTGTGTCTCCAGCTTCGTCAAAGGCTACCCGCCCAACTCCCCGTACATCGGCAGCTCCCCCACCCTGTGCCACCTTCTCCCCCAGAAGGCTCCCTTCTGCTGCCTCCGTCTGGACAAGGTGAGCCGGACGCCTGGACCGAACGAACCCCGAACCCAACAGCTCCCAAACGCATTCCCGGTCTCCTAAACAGGAACCATGGAAGTGAAAACGGTAACGGCGAGGATTTTCACGGGGGGGGGGGCTGACTGACAGGTAACTGTGTTTCGCTCCGCACGCAGGGCTGCAAGCACAACAGCTTTGAGGACGCCAAGGCCTACGGCTTCAAGAACAAGCTGATCATCGTGTCAGCGGAGACGGCAGGGAACGGCCTGTACAACTTCATCGTGCCCCTGAGAGCCTACTACCGCCCCCGGAAGGAGCTGAACCCCCTCGTGCTGCTGCTGGACTACCCGTAAGACCCCCCCCTCCCCGTCCTGTCCTGTCTGGATGAATGGCTGTCTGGTATGGATGCTAATCTGGGAGTTTCTGTCGGTCTGGATGACAGCCTGGATTTCGATATCAGTTACGGTTATGTTGATCTGATCATGTCGTCTGGAAGATCCTTAATGGGTCTAATGTCATGCAATAATGGATTGAGATTTGTACATCATCTGGATGTATAGGTAGATCGAAATAGATCGTGATAAATGGGATTGACAGTTTATGTGATTGTGTGTGCAAATAACATTACATGATCACTTTGTCATTATAGAGCACAGGGGTTGTAATTGCTGGCAGATATTTGCTCAAAAGGTTTCAAAGGCTGAAGACCTCTTCATCTTGGAACTAGACCATAAAAACGTCACATTGGAACACATACCTCCATGTCTGTGACACAAGCATGAAGACGTTCCAGATGAGAACAGCTGGACGTGATGACGTACGTAGCCTAATTGCTAATGTTTAACAGCCATTAGCAGAACCTGCTTCCTGTTTCTCCCAGGCCAGACAACCACTTCCTGGAGGCCATCTGCTGTTTCCCCATGGTCTACTTCATGGCTGGAACCATCGACAAGTAGGTGTATTCGTTTTGAGGCCATTCCGTCTATAAATAGCCGTTATATCATATCTCAACCTCGTCACTCAATTCCGTTACATCTGCACGGAATTGCAGACAGTGTCTATCGTCGGATCGTACTATGTGCAGTGTGTGTTTACACTTGTGCGTGTGTGTGTGTGTGTGTGTGTGTGTTAGCCTGGACAACCTGCTGCAGTGTGGCATCATCTACGCTGACAACCTGGTGGTGGTGGACAAGGAGAGCACCATGAGTGCTGAGGAGGACTACATGGCCGACGCCAAGACCATCGTCAACGTTCAGACCATGTTCAGGTGCTCGGAGAACCCGCCGTCCTTGTGTCCTCCCTCCCCTGGAGAGCTCGCCCTCCCTTTACTTAACCGAGCAGCTTGATATTCGCTATACGGACAAATCTGACTCTAAATAATTAAACCGCCAACGGCCTCAGGAAACGCTTGTTGTAAACAACCGCCGTCTTTTTTCTTGATCAAGTAGGCTGGAATGAAAGCTGTGCATCATGGGTACGAGTGTTGCTAGCGAGCCCAAAGCGTTCAATCTGTCTGCTGTGTTCTCTCTCCCCTTCCCTTTATCCATTCTCTTTCTTTCTCATTATCTTTGTCCCTCTCTTTCTCTCATTCTCTCTCTCCCCCTCCCTTTCTTTTCGCTTCTGTCACGCTCTCACTCACTCTCAAACTCCCTCGCTTCCTTCCAACTCTCTCTCTCACACACACACACTCCCTGTTTATCTCCCTCTTGTTTTCTTTCTCACTCCTTCTCTCTTTCCCTCTCTCCGCCCCTCCATGTCTGTGTCCACAGGTTGTTCCCCAGTCTCAGCATCATCACAGAGCTGACACATCCCTCTAACATGAGGTTCATGCAGTTCAGAGCCAAAGACTGCTACTCCCTGGCTCTGTCCAAGCTGGAGAAGGTGAGGAGCTCCCCAGGGTCCTGCAGCCCTCCAGGTTCCCTTCTCTGAGGGTCTGCCCTCACGGTGGGCACGTGTCTGACGCTGGAAGACAGGGGGATCCGAGCTTGTGGGCTTTAATCTCTCTCTCTCTTTACCCCCCTCTCTCTTTTTCTCTATCCATCTATCACTCCTTGTCTATCGCTCTCTTTCTCTTTTTCTCTCTCTACCCCTCTTTCTCTCTCTCTCTCTTTCTGCAGATAGAGCGTGATAAGGGTTCCAACCTGGCATTTATGTTCCGTCTGCCGTTTGCTGCTGGACGAGTGTTCAGTATCAGTATGCTGGACACTCTGCTCTACCAGGTATGTGTTGTTAGATACTTTGCTCTACCAGGTGTTCAGTATAGATACTCTACTCTACCAGGTGTTCAGTATAGATACTCTGCTCTACCAGGTGTTCAGTATCAGTATGCTGGACACTCTGCTCTACCAGGTATGTGTTGTTAGATACTTTGCTCTACCAGGTGTTCAGTATAGATACTCTACTCTACCAGGTGTTCAGTATAGATACTCTGCTCTACCAGGTGTTCAGTATCGATACTTTGTACTACCAGGTGTTCAGTATCGATACTTTGTACTACCAGGTGTTCAGTATCGATACTCTGCTCTATCAGGTGTTCAGTATAGACTCTCTGCTCTACCAGATGTTTATTATAGATACTGTACTCTACCAGGTATTTAGTATAGACTCTATAATCTACCAGATGTTCAGTATAGATACTCTGCTCTACCAGGTGTTCAGTATAGATACTTTGTACTACCAGGTGTTCAGTATAAACTATAATCTACCAGGTGTTCAGTATAGATACTCTGCTCTACCAGATGTTTAGTATAGATAGTCTGTACTACCAGTTCACACACCTCTATAAAAAGGGTTAATGTTGATTCATCTTTTTTGTTTTGACAGTCTTTCGTGAAGGACTATATGATTGCTATAGCCAGACTGCTACTGGGGCTGGACACTACGCCTGGTTCTGGGTACCTGTGTGCGGTGAGTCAAGCTTCAGCTACCATACAGCCACCAGTATGCATGCTGGTTTAGCGTGTGAGTGGATGAAGGGACAGCGGTGTGCGTTGGTGTAGCGAGCTCCTGTTCCTTCCACAGGTGAAGGTGACAGAGGAGGACCTGTGGATCCGGACGTACGGCAGACTGTTCCAGAAGCTGTGCTCCTCCAGTGCTGAGATTCCAATAGGCATCTACCGCACCGAGTCCCACATGTTCTCGTCCTCTGAGGTGAGACTGTTCCTTCCTTCCCTCTTCCCTTCCTTCCTTCCTACCTACTTCCTTCCCTATTCCCTTCCTTCCTTCCTCCTTCATTCCCTCCTCCCTTCTGTCTTTCCTTCCTACCTCCTTCATTCCCTCCTCCCTTCTGTCCTTCCTTCCTCCTTCCCTCCCTCATCTGCCACGCTCCTTAAAATTGTCGTCCCCTACTACTTATTCTCTCTCCTCTCCCAACCACAACATTCCTTATTTGCTGCTTCTCTGGCGTCACTCATATAGCGTTGTCATGGTTATACCAGGATTCATGTCATCATCATGCTGGGTCTCGTGACATTATATGTCAGAACCGCACATCTGCCACCTCCCCTCTTAGTCATTGGAGCGATGACACCACAGGCTTATTTACTGCTTATACCATTGCGCTTCTTGACCATGTGAAGTGAATGGTGCATTTACTATTCTCAAAACTGGTCAGTGCTGTTTGGAATGTTAACGCTTGTTTTGTTTGCCCTCCATCCTTTATTGTGCCCCTGTGTGTGTCTGGTCTGTCTTTGGTCTGTCTGTCTGTCTGTCTACCTATCTGTCTGGCTTCCTGTCTGTCCTTCTCAGTTCAAGGATAGTTACCCACAGGTAAGATGGCACCCTCTTAAATCATTAGCACCTGTCATTCCCCCAAGGTTTGCCTCACAAAGATGAAGCCGCAGCGTTGTTCGCTTCGACGCTTCAACGCCTCTGGTTTGAGTCATGAATTCCTTCTTGATGTGATGTGGTGTGAACGGATTCCTAGTCCTGTTACAGTGACACACACACACACACGCCTTGTTATGAACCCTTCCCCCCTCCGTCTGCCCTTAGTCTCAGGTGTCCATCAACATCGAGGACGGCGACGAGCGCAGGGGCCCCGACCGCCAGGGGTCCTGGAAGGAGAGGCCCCGCCACAGGAGCTCCTCCGCCAGCGACCAGTCGGAGCACCCGCTCCTCCGGAAGAAGAGCCTGCAGTGGGCTCGCCGCCTGAGCCGCAAGAGCGTCAAGCCCCCCAGCCGGACCGAGCGCATCTCCCAGCAGCGGCTCAACCTCTACCGGCGCTCGGAGCGCCAGGAGCTGTCGGAGCTGGTGAAGAACCGCATGAAGCACCTGGGTCTGCCCACAGTGGGATATGGTGAGGGCGGGGGGAGTTGTGGGTTCATGAGTGTGCGTGGGGTGTTTGTGTCGTGTCTTTGGATTGACAGAATGAACCGTAGATATGCATTTTCATCTTTTGTTTTTTTTCGGGAGGTCACGTTCATCGTGGGTGTTTAAAATGGGAGTGTTCGTGGTGTTCATCGCTGAAACTATTATAATACTATGGAGTAGTATTATTTGAACATCTGCTTTGTTGATTTGAACATTTGAGTTTACGACTCTTGTTTTGACAGGGATTCATCCGTTTCAAATAGTTCTAGTTTCTGGATTTGCCTAAATAACATCTCACACCTTAACTGTAATCTCATTGCCTACTGTTTCATGTGAACATGCACCCCATTCTACCAAGATAAAACACCAAACCTTTCTAATGTGTATAACCAAGTCACTACAATGCATTGCATGAACCACATAGCCCTGGAAAGTTTGCTTTGAAAGCAGACTGCATGTAGCCTTATCAGACCGCATGTAGAATCAGTGTAGCACTTTTCCACCTGCATCTTTCACTTGTTACCCAGCTTTACACCTCTTTGCCTTCGCTTTTAATTTGAAAATAGCTCAAAAGGTAATGGCTATGATTCTCACGCAATGAATCTGTTTTTGTTATCTGAATGGAACTGCACGAGCATCAAGAAAAGCTGCTGCCCTTCCTGCCTGACCTTTTTTTCTCGCTCTCTTTCTCTCTTTCGTTCTCTTTGTTTCTTTCTCTCCCTCTTTTTCTTTCTGTCTTTATTCCTTTCTCTCTCGCTCTCTCTCTCTCTGTCCTGTAGAGGATGTTGCTAATCTAACAGCGAGTGATGTCATGAATCGAGTAAATCTAGGATATTTACAAGGTAACTCCTACTACTCCTACAGCGTGCAACACATTTACCAAGTGGTGTCTCTGTTTGACATGGTAGAGTGAAGTCTGTTTGGACGTCATCTATGACAGATTATTGTTACCTCTTGCGAACAATGTTTTGGGGGAGGATTTGGCAGGGAAGGGGGGTGGTTTAAGGTTATTATGAAACCATTGTATGGATAACTTACGGATGTTTTATGTTATTGATCATTTACAGATATTTCCCATGACTTAACTGTTTTGTTTATCTACAAGGATGTGTCATTGAATGTAACCCTGAGTGTAGCCTGTGGAGGCTTAATCGTGCTGACTTGCTTAGAGTTGCAGGGCATTACAGAGAGTAGAGAGGAGACCAGGCCGTCAGGTTAGCCGGTGACACGACTCTCCTTCTCTACTGCATGACGTGTGTTCCGGCTGAATGGCAAACCAGCAGCCTCTCGCTCTTCCTATCTGTCTGTTTCTCTTTTGATATATTTATGTATGTATACACGTATCGTTCTGCCTCTCGCGCTGTCCAGATACATTTCTCTCTCTCTCTCTCTCTGTTTGTCTGCATTGTGTTGACTGGCGTTGGCGCTCCCTGATGATGTCGGCAGAGTGTTTTGCGGCTGCAGGGTGTTGGATTATTTTGCAGGGGCGCTGGGGGGGGCGGGGGGGGGGGGGGGGGGGGGCAGAGTGGAGCAGAAACAAAACGTGTGTGTTCACAAGGTTACGATTACCCATGTTATCCATGGTTGGAAGGATATCGTGCCTTTATTTATATGTAGGCGTACACAGTACAGTAGTGTGTGCATAAGTAAGCACAATGTGTGTATATATTTATACATTTTAGACAGTAAAGTAACATATAGTATACATTCAATACAGTTTAATAGTTGGACACATACTCATTCAAGGGTTCAAAGTAGATGTGTCCATAGTTTTATCTGGTACTGGTACACTGGTATATCAGCTCAGAACTAGAGCCCTTCCACACTAACTCTGAAGAAAACCAACGCTACCTAGGGATAACCCAAACCTTTAAGCTACCAAAGGATAACCCTAACCCTTACGCTACCAAAGGATAACCCTTACGCTACCAAAGGATAACCCTAACCCTTACGCTACCAAAGGATAACCCTAACCCTTACACTACCAAGGGATAACCCTTACGCTACCAAGGGATAGCCCTAACCTTTACGCTACCTAGGGATAACCCTTACGCTACCCAGGGATAATCCTAACCTTTACGCTACCAAGGGATAACCCTAACCCTTACGCTACCAAGGGATAACCCTAACCCTTACACTACCATCGGGGTTTTGCTTCACTCTGGTGTGGTTTGGCCCCGTGCGTGGAGCGTCTGCCCGAGCATGCCCTCTCTGTGTCTGTGGGTGTGGTCAACTCCTGAGTGGCGCGGGGGCTGCGACTGTGTTGGCATGGCAACCTGGCTCCTGGTGATGTTGTCTCCTGTCGCCGGCGATCCGGGCATTCCTGTCGACCCCTGGAATGTGCCGGAAGCGACGGAGCGGACTCGGGTCTGCATGTGGGGTTTGGAGTGTGGGCGCATGGTTGCGTGTGTGGCAGCATGGGCCTACCTCTGAACCAGCCTCGCCCTGGTAGTAACAGTTAGACTTTCTCTCTCTTTCAACCGGCCTGCCATTTTAAGTGGCGCAATCAGGTGGGTTTCTGGAGAACCCCACCCACACACACACACACACCACCCATCCAGTCAAAGCAACTTATGGGGACAACAACGAAATAATTGATTTCATCACATACTTGAAGAGACAAGAGGACATGTGACAGTAACTGTATGTAAATGAGTTATTTTCCTAAACAGTCTTTGTGCTGCAGGAAAGGGAGCCACTGTAGATCACATCCTTCCAGTTGTCTAATGGTACATTTGAGGCTTAATGGAGTGTGCCGTCGCTGCAGAGCTGCTGTGAAGGTCCCCTCTCTCTGCTCTGTTCCAGATGAGATGAACGATCATCAGAACACTCTGTCCTATGTGCTGATCAACCCTCCGCCCGACACCATGCTGGAGCTCAACGATGTAGTGTACGTGCCAGTGATATAGACCTACCCTACCAGACCTGTTAGGATGGGATATAGCAGGGGTGTCGAACTCCGGTCCTCGAGGGCCGCTGTCCTGCATGTTTTAGATGTTTCCCTGCTCCAACACACCTGATTCAATTAAAAGGGTTGTTATAACGACCATTCATTCGAATCAGGTGAGCTGGATCAGGGAAACATCTAAAACATGCAGGACAGCGGCCCTCGAGGACCGGAGTTCGACACCCCTGGGATATAGGATCACCTACCAGACTTGTTAGGATGGGATATACGATCACCTACCAGGATCACCTACCAGACCTGTTAGGATGGGATATAGGATCACCTACCAGGATCACCTACCAGACCTGTTAGGATGTGATACAGGACCACCTTACCAGACCTGTTAGGATGTGATATAGGATCACCTACCAGACCTGTTAGGATGTGATACAGGATCACCTACCAGTCAGTTATAGGATAGGATACAGGATCGCCCTACCAGACAGTTATAGGATAGGATACAGGATCACCTACAAACCCTGTCATTGGATGTGATCTAGGATCACCTAACCGACAGTGATAGTTATAAACGGTATGATGTAGGATGACCTACCAGACCTTAGTAATGGGACGTACATGAAAAGCCTTGCACTCTCCTCCTCCTCCAGGTACATCATCCGGTCGGACCCGTTGGCTCATGTGCCAGATGAGCCCAGCAGCCCGGCGCCAGCCGGCCAGTCCGGCAGCAGCAAGAGCAAGCATGAGTTTGGCACCGAGAGCAGAGACGAGACCCACCTCTGAGACCTCTCCATGTCGTTAGACGAGAGAGGGGGGGGGGGGCACCTCTCCCTTCATGTCCATCCCCTCTCCCTCCATCCTCTCTCCCTCCATCCCCCCTCCTCCCTCCCCAGCCCCTCTCCCTACACCCCCGACCCCAGAAGATGTTTAACTGAGCTGCTATTGGAAGGAGGCTGCCGTAAAGGGAAATCCTTAACCCTCTAACTCCTTCGCCGAAACCCTGTAACCCTCTAACCCTCGAACTCCTTAACTCCCAACCCGAACAAGCCCCTGCTTTCCTCATCATGTTTCTCACCTTTTTGCTATGAGCACAAACTGTTCACCGTTAAAAATGTCAAAGACTTCAAGGGCCATTAAATGAACGTTCACGGTTGTGGGCATTCACAACGAAGCTTCACCTGTGAGACTGTAAATCAAGCGTAAATAGAGATTATCGAGAGAAAATGTATCATACTGTGGAGTTCAACCACAAATGTTTTGCACGCTGTTCTTTTGATAGCCTTGACTCTAAACTTTTCTCATGGCCAACACATCACTCATTTCATGACATTATCATTGGGAAGGTACATTAATATTGTACCGTAACTGTTCAGTACCATAAATATTGAGTTTAAAGTATGTTATAATGATCATATTTTCTGTTAGTATAACAGATTCCCCTATCTTTACAAAAATGTTGACTTTATTATGATGGTGTTTTAATGTTGAGTTAAGATATGTTTGTAATATCATTATTAGGATATTGTTTGCTTACTAACATGTATGAAGTCATCACTGTAAATATTCACTTGCACAGTGTTGGCATTGTTTTGCTATATGTATTGATGAAACAGGACTTGAACTACTTTTGCACTAAACTCTGTGGGCTTTTCTAGAGCATTATAGCATGACCCTTTAATTGTGAACTATACAATAAAGACAGATAGTATTGCTCAAGACACAATAGCAACAGCCACAGCTTGAATCCGGGATGGCCCAGACATAAGTCACCTGGGTTACATGGAAGTTCCTAGTTGTAAGTTAAATGATGTGCCATTGTAAACCAAATTGTTTCCTATTGTGTGTGCCATTTGTTTGTGTAAAGGGCGACGTAAAGGAGACCACGTCTCCCTGGATGATCTGCTGAAGTACAGAACTATGTTCAACTCTGCTCCACAACAAGCCAAGCCCTTCGGAGGGGCAGTTTACACCAGTTGAAGACTGACAGCAAACCTACGGAAGCTTTGGATTGGTGTACAGCCTGTCTTCAACCCACAGGGCATTTAGGAAGCAGCACTCATTCAAACCGTTTGTTGTTCACAAAGATCATACTATGATATAAGGGCATGCTGACACAAAAAGCATGTTTTTTAGATAAAGCTCGCTAAAATCAGAAGTTTTTGTACAGTTAGCAAAACAACTGGTGTGAATCATCATGACTATTACATGATTAGTTGTTGATTTTTTGTTGTTTCCTGCTCGTAATTTTAAATGGTATTGTTTGATACTGTATATTTGTATTGGACTGTGCATGTCCTCCAGTGTATCAAAATGTTTGGTTCGTCCTTACAATATCATTTTTTAAAAATTATTTGTTTAAAAAGAATGATCCATTTTGTACTATTTCTAACAGGAGTCGGTGTACTTCTCAACAGTGTATAAATTATGAATCAATAAATGCTGCATGCAGCCGCCTGAGATTGAAAAATCTAAACAAATTTATTTAGTGTCAGAAAAAATATTTTGCACAAAATTTTCATTTGAATCATATATGTCATTGTACAAGTTATAATGAATCAATAGGAAGTAGAGTTATTCACTCCTTTGTCAAAAAAACATGGGTGTCTTGTTACACCTAGACATTTACCCCAGGGAAGGCCAGTCTCCAACACAAGACAAACATCAAAGCACAAGGCAAACATCAAAGCACAAGCAAACACAAAGCAAACATTAAAAAACTCACTGTTCCTTCTATCTGCTGGCAGAGCACAGAGTCGAGATGCTCATTAAAGTCATGTTGAGAAAGAGATGACCTTGTTCCACTTCTGCTAACTAGTTCAAGTCCTGTCCTTTGCGCCGGTAGAGTTGTTGGTTCTTGTGTGTCTGTCTCCATCTCTCCCGGGTCCAGCGTCCTCGGTTCTGAACCACCTCCTGGAGCAGTCCGACGAAGACGTACTCGTTATTCGCCAGGAGATTCTCGTCGTTTGGGGAGCCACCACTAGGGGGAGACAGTGAGCTGCCAGCGAGCACCTGGATCTCTGGTTCTTCCCCTGTGGAGGTTTCACACGTTGTTTTCTGTTTTTCCCCACTCTCTGTCAGGCCTGTGCTGTCCTCATACGTGTTCTGGAGTTCCTCTGCTTTACTGATTTGGCTTGGTGTCTTTTCAGATAAGGGCCCGCTCACTGTGACTGGTTCTGACTGTGGCTCAGTGGGCGCTACGGTGGATTGAGAACCACCATCTGGACTGATGTCAAACTCGGTAGAAGCTGTCTCAAAGCTGACCAGACATAATTGAGATTGCCGATATTCCACTGGAGGTTCATTAGACCCAGGTGGTTCCGACTGAAGGTCAGCCACCGGAGTGATGGGTTCAGTAGAATATGGTGGCTCTGACTGAAACTTTGCAGATCTAGTTAGAGGTTCAGTAAAATAGGGTTCTGACAGCAGTTCTGCTGACCCACTTGGAAGCTCAGTAGAATTTGGAGGTTCTGATTGAAGCTCTGATGATCCATTTTGAGGTTCTTTTGAATATGGTTCTGACAGCACTTCTGCTGACCCACTTGGAAGGTCAGTAGAATTTGGGGGTTCTGATTGAAGCGCGGCAGATCCAGTTAGAGCTTCAGTAGAATATGGTCGATCTAATACAAGTTCTGCTGACCCACTTTGAATCTCGGCAGAATTTGCTGGTTCTGCCTGCAGCTTGGCAGATCCAGTGAGTGGTTCAGTGGCATCTGGAATTGAGATGACCAGATTTTCTGAAACGGGATCATAACTTAAGGAAGCCGTTTCAAAATCCGGCTCTCGAGGTTCTTCAGTAGATTCCCCAGCCGATTCCTTCAGAGTAGCCTCAACTGTTTCCTCAACAGGCTCTCCAGACGATTCCTCGACAGTTGCCTCCCCTATGCAGCCCTTGGGTGATAGCACGTCATTCGGAACAGGTTCCATGACAATGATGTTGCCACCTTCTGACAAGACGTCACTTTTGCCGACTGAGTCTTGAAAAGGCTCAGGCACATTAAAAGAGCTCAGCCCCTCCCCCTGATTGGCACATCTGGCTTTCCACTGGCTAGAGGTGGGAGGCCAGGTGGAGACTCTGCCAATGGCCCTCCCTATCGGTATTATTGGACCCCTGCTTTCTCCATGGAGACCATTTGGTTTGCCAGTCTTTGGTGTGGTCAGGTCAGTTCCTATGGACAGGTATGGTATGGTCTCTGTGTCTTCAGTAGCTTTGGTTATGGTTCTGCTGCCGTTTCCAGAAGGTGACACATCTCCATCATCGCACTGTTTCCCTTCATTGATATAGTCGGTCAGGCGTCTCTGAGCTTTCAGTTCCTCGTCGGTGTCCTGAGCTTTTACCTTTCCGGAATCTTCTCCTAATTCCTCTCCTTGTTCTCCGGAGCTGTTCTCCTCTGTGGGTGTTGGTTTACGTGAGGGTCCCTCTGTCTCAGTTTCCATGTTGTGACGTCTTCTCCCTCCTCCACAGAAGGGGGAGGTGGAGAGCACAGCGTTGGCTGACTTCGGTCTGACTTCAGTCCCAGGGACTCTTCGGAGGCACTCCAAGTCCCAGTTCACCACCTCCTCGGGGCACTTCTGGTAGGGTCGTCTCGGGGGGTTCAGCGGTTGGGGTTCACCTTCTTCCTCTTTGATCTCCGGCTGGGGCCTCACTTGTTTCCTCCTCCGTCTCCTCCCATAAACTCCAGCCAGAGCACAGACCACACACAGCAGCACGCACAGAACCACTGCAAAGAGACGACCCAGTCAAGAGGCGGGATCAGTTGGCTGAGCGGTTAGGGAGTCGGACTATTAATCAGAAGGTTGTTCGTTCGATTCCCGGCCGTGCCAAATGACTTTGTGTCCTTGGGCAAGGCACTTCACCCTACTTGCCTCGGGGGAATGTCCCTGTACTTACTGTAAGTCGCTCTGGATAAGAGCGTGTGCTAAATGACTAAATGTAAATGTAAGACGCCACATCGACACGACATGCTCATGCACAGCCTCCAGAATTGACCCCGGGATGCCGACTGTGTTTGCAACCACGTATTACAAAGTGTCTAATGTTTAGGCAGAAATGTACTGGCTCCAGTTTGAAAACACCTCACTTACCTATTATTGTGATGAGAGCAGGGATTGTAACCGAGGGTGGGATTCGGGTGACAGGTTTATCTGTTGTTAGTGGAATCAACGTGGGACTCACGGGGTCGCCTGTTGGCGTCACACACCTGGACACGTTCCAGACCAGCTGACCTCTCAGATCTGCTGGGCTCTCACACTTCACCTCCATCTCATTCGCCAGCAGAGAGCGCATCTGCAGATCTGGACACCCAAGAAGAGCACCTCTCAGCATCTGTATTGCCTTGTTCCCTTGACAACTAGCAGTGTTTGTTCACAGGAGTTCCCTCACTATCCATGAACACAAATCCACTTGATTAATACTGAATGCACAGTCAAACAGAACAGAAGTCTTTCCAGATGTGTTCTAGATGGAGGCAAGACTGTTAAGAAATTCATGAGCACTGCAAATGAAATAAACAAATTCCATGCTTTGCATCAATAAGTTTCCCTAGAAGGCCCATGCAGTTTTGAAAGCATTTACAGAACTAAAACAAGCGGTCAGTTTTGAGCATTTGGCTCCCCATAGACTCAATGTTAGAGCTAGATCTGCTAACTGTTTCTATCCTGGTGATTGTTGCATTAGATAAAATACATCTGGATAGGCAGCATAAGTCATGTGATCTTATTGCCAATCAAAGCAAATTATTAACAGGTGACACAAATGAGTACTCTTGATTGGCTTAATGCTGAGATCCACTGGCCATCTCTGTAGGCTTCCCACCCAATCAGACGTTAGAAACGGCACTGATATTTTACTTGCTATTTTATTTTTCTACGTTTTTCCTAACTTTTGATTGGTTGGATACCCTGCCCACTGATACCACTGGCCCCGTTTATCATACATTTGAAGGAAAAGAAGAGTCTCTTCACACCTCTAAGAAAACGGACCAAGTCCTCTGCTTCACAGGAACAGTTCCAGGGGTTCCCATCCAGGTGGATCCTGGTAGAGTTGAGAGGCAGGAAGACCTGAGGGTCAACATGGGTCAGTAGGTTCTCCGAGAGGACCAGGCTGGAGAGATGGGGCTGGAATGCAAAACTACCGGGAGATATGGCCCTAATCTTGTTTCTGGCCAAGTCAAGACTGGTTAGACCGGTTAAAGCATTAAGCATGGACCCTTCCAGAATCTCAATGTGATTTCCAGGGAGACTGAGAAAAACGAGGCGGGCTGGCTGGCTGAGCCAGGTTGGGGTGAAGTTAGAGAGGAGGTTGTTGTCCAAAACCAGGTTAGTGAGATGAATGAAGGAACTCAGCCCTCCGGCAGAAATGTTTGTGATTCCAGCCCCTACAAAATTAAATCTGATCACTGACGTGAGGCTGTCACTGTGGAAAACACTGGAGTTGATCTCCCCCACATTCGACATTATGAAGACCAGGGAAGACAATCCTGTTGGAAAACCTGAAGCACAAGATACTCAGGGCATCAGAACGTCACGTTAAAGTATGTTTCAATTTCAGATACGTTTGTTTGTAAATGTGTCTTACTTTGTGGAATATGTTGACAGATGTAAGATTCCAAATCTTTTGTACATTGAGAGTCCACCAATCCCACAGATAAACAAAGAACGACCACTGCAACAGCTGTGGAACACACAACAAATGTACCAAAGCACTTCATGGAGCTACAATCCCTCCATTAACAACTAGAACTTACCATTCATGGTCAGCTATTACAGATGTCATCCAGTCAGCCAGGTTTTAAGAATCTATAACTGCTGTATTGTCACAAGTTGAATCCAAATTTGTCTGACACAAGCAACCAAACTTCAAATAGTACATAGACGTTCTGTGTATTGCTGAATACTTGATGTGAACCTCACGCTGAGAGTGGTTGCTATGGTGGGTATGTATCTGCAGGTGTTTACCATGGTTATGAGTGGTGGTGCTGAGCACGAGGGGCCAGGTTGTTCCAGTTGAGTGGTAGAGTGGAAGACCGAAAGATCCTGGGGGACATAAAACCAAGCAGCCCCTTTCATCAACTCAGTATTGGACGTAGCTTTATTACAAACACGTTTCTCGTTTCGATCTACCCGTTTTAAAAGGTTTGAAAGACAAAAGAAGAAATGTCAAGATAAGACTAATGACGTATCTGGGTGTAACCCATGTCCATCCTCCACACTGGAACAGGTTGCATGTGTTTTCTGAAGCGCCAAAACTAAGTATGCATCTGGGTGTTTGGTGACGTGTTAACATGCTTGAAATGGGATCTGAAATTATGCAAAAAACGGTACAGTTGAAAACATACAATGTGGGAAATGAAAAGAAATGAAAGTGGTTTTTTTGGGTGTTTTCTTTTTTGAAAGTTTATTCAGTTTCAGTGCTTTCTTTTAAAAATAAATATATGTTATGGTATAAAAGAAATGTTAAAATCAAGGATGAAAATTACACTAGTGTAACAAAAATGGTGATCAATCCCAATACAATCTTTTAGTAAACAAGACACACAAAAGGATGTATAAAAAAATAAACCAAATTATAATCAAGTATTCTACGTTTTTTGGAAACAGCGGTAGTTCTCGAAAGGAGGCCCTTTCAGTTTACTAGTCAGTGTTATGAATGCAGTGTTGCAGCAGGCTGCGTTCTGGGTTGGAGCGCACCGCAGTTCAGTTTACGATACCGTCTACATTAGTTTGATAACCAAAAGCCGACCAGCTTCATCAAATTCTACTTTTATCAGCAGTTAAAGTGCACGAGTGCAACACTCAGTTGCTCTTGTCGCTAACGCAGGGTTCTAAAGCACACATGAATAGACACATCGACAGTGGCAGTGTTCGTGGACACCTTTCAGGAATGTTCTTTAATGTGGGTAAATAATTAAGCCACAGTCCAGCACAGAGTAACCCATTATAAATATGCTGCAGCCCAGCCTCTCAGAGAGCTAGCAGACAGCAGGCAGCTCATGGAGAGAAGGAATGAAGGAGTTAAGATTGCATGATGGAAGCCTTTGAAACGTGATGAGTGCACCTTTCTACAGGACAGTGCCCGGTGGAGAAACACGAATAACTCTAGTGTTGTGACGAAACACGCATCAGCTTGGATACTACGGCACATCCGCTTAGTTGAAAAAACACACTTACAAATCAAAAAGACATTTTTGTACCAAAGACTATCGTTGGTCCCCTTCGATAACTCCGCGCGAAGGGGTTAAAGGCGAGATAGAAGTATTTAAAACGACCATCGTAATTCCTAGAATCACCAGTGCTACAGCTGATCTGCTTCTAATAGCGGTTGAATGTATAAACAACAGTACCACGATGTGTGAAGGCCAAACAATGGATGACTTGGGAGGGGGGGGAGGATGTCCTGGGATACAGTTATACAGATATAACTGGGTGGTGGGTGGGGGGGACAGTTCAGAGCAGCACGTTTAGAGTCGACTGGTGAGGCAAAGGTGGCGATGCTTGTTGGATGACAGTCATTCTGGAGAGATTGTTGTAGCAGCACGTCCTGGCCCGGGTTCAGCCCCAAGGTGCGTTGGAGCTCAGGCACCCCTCCGCTTTCCAGAAACGCGAGGACTGGTAGTGTTGCAGATGAGCTCCTGACCATCATTGCCAAACCAACAAATACTTCAAGTAAAAACAAATCCATCATGAGAGGAAAAAAAACAACAACCCACAACTAAATGCCCACATGCTCATGTCAGTATTTAAAACCAGACGACTCAACAGCATCCTGGACAGATCCCATCAAGATCTAGGAGGAATTCATCTGCGTCGATGCCCTTCTCCCATCTACGGCCACCTTATCGGTAACCAAAACCTATGGTTCTGTCTGTTCACACACCATTCCAAGTAGCTACAGACGCTCTTGTTATACAGGTGTGGCTTGGTCTCGGAAGGTTTTTCGTGGCAGTGCGGACTTCAATGCAATCTATCCAGGAGATCGAAGGTGGTTGAAGGGTTGCTTCTGGGCTGCGCTCCCAGGACAAGGTTCCGCCTCGGTTATTTCCCACTTTTCTTTGGCACAGTGCTCCTCTTGACCTGCCACAGGTGGTTGTGGATGGTGATGGCGTCCACGCTGACCGACACCGTTTTGGCAGGAATGACGGTGAACTGCTTCCTGTCTGAGCTGTACTTGTAGAGCTTGTCGATCATCTTCTTGCCGATGCTCTTGGGGCCGTTTCCCGTCAGCTTGTGGATCTCCTCCGAGTCCGGGAGGTAGGAGTAGAGCGCGCGGAACTGACAGCCTCCGTCCCGGAACAGGATCATCAGGTGGTTGGACTCACACTTATCCAGCTCCTGGGGATGGGCAAAGCATCATGAGGAGTTCATCATCATCAGATTAGAACCGCTAAAGAAAAAGTTTGATAACTCAGGGGGCTGACCTGACTGGAGACGGGGGTTTAGGGGATGGTGTTTGTGCGCTCACCTCGAGGATGACGAGCTTCTGGGGCTCGTTGACCTTTCCAGCCAGGCAGCAGTGGGAGATGGCGTTGTGGATGATCGGCTTGTTGGACTTGGCACTGGGCTCTTTGAAGAGCTTGGGGCCTGACGGACAAAGCAGGAGAGGGAACTGAAGTTAGACCGGCAAATAAGGAAAGAAAAACGGTGAAGCTTTTACACAGCTGCACGGGGTGAGGTTCTTGGCTCCTGAGGGGCTTCTCTATTGGCGTTCTTACCGGTGTACTCCGCCATGGAGGTGATGGAGGAAGCCGTGGAGCCGTTGTCCCAGTCCCGCTCCGTGTTGCGACTGGTATTGCGACTCAACCCAGGGAACGACTCCACCGATTCTCCCCTGGGAAACCGAGAGCACCGCAGTGAGATGTCGACACACACTGACCCTACACACCAGAACACAAAACAAACACACACACACACGGGTGATCTGAGCTTACCGCTGAGAGCTTGCTCCTCCAGAGTTGACGCTGTCAGCCTCGTTGGTTGCGCCCGAGGCCAGGGACAGACTGGAGCCAGACTGGGCACTGCTCAGGTTGTCAGCTACACAACACACACACATCACCTCAAAGTCACATACAGTGTCCTTATACACACAGGGAAGCCAGTCTGACCATCTGCAGACTGTGGGAGACATCCTTCAAATAATCCTGTTAAAATGTGACATGTGCTTAGGTGAAACCATTGCTGAAAATGTCTTGGAACACGCTCCAGAACCCTGCTGGACCAGGACTGGGTCGTTTGGAACACAGAATTAGCTCGTTGTAAACGGGGAGTTACTCACGGGTGGAAGAAGAGCACTTGGAGAAGGTGTCGCTGGAGGACTCCTCCCTGAGGACGGCCTTGGGTCTCTGTTTCTTGGAGGGCTTGGTGGGCTTGGCGACGCCCTGCTCCTCAAACATCTCCTTCTGCTTCCTCCGGAGGTAGTCCTGCTTGATGAGCTCCCTCCTGGTCTTCTCCTCCTCCTTCCTGAGACGGTCCTCCTCGGCCTTGCGCCTGGGGAGAGACACACGGCCAGTT
Source organism: Hypomesus transpacificus (assembly GCF_021917145.1). NCBI lineage: Eukaryota > Metazoa > Chordata > Actinopteri > Osmeriformes > Osmeridae > Hypomesus > Hypomesus transpacificus. Next base: position 3,291,043 of record NW_025813826.1, on the reverse strand, counting down.
ATATCTCTTTACGACGTTTGCTGCGACTGGAACGGTGGTATGAAGCCAAAGTCGATGAGAGGTGGAGGTAATCCCCCAGCTATGGAGCCAGGTTGAGTTCACCTCAGGATAAGTCAAGTGAAAACCGATATGAAATTCAAGTCAGTTGAGGAAGGCCTCGTCTGCCCGGTAGCTGTGCTCTGGTTGGTGAAAGGCGAGACGCACCTGACCTCGTCGCGTTTGAACTCGGTCTCAACCTCCAGCTGTTGTTTACGTAGACGGGCCTCCTCGGCCTTCTTCTGCTGCTTCAGGAGAAAGGCCGCTCGCTTCTTCGCCAGTTCGTCCTCCGCCTTCTGTTCATCCTGCAGCAGGAGTCAGCACACACATTTACATTTAGTCATTTAGCAGACGCTCTTATCCAGAGTAAGTACAGGGACATTCTCCCCGAGGCAAGTAGGGTGGAGTGCCTTGCCCAAGGACACAACGTCATTTTGCACGGCCGGGAATCGAACCAACAACCTTCTGATTAATAGCCCGACTCCCTAACCGCTCAGCCATATGACCCCCATATGACCACACACGACAGGCGTTGAAATGTACTTCCTAAGAAATATATTTTATTTTTAATATTTTCGGTACTATACACAACATTACTGCAGGTTGCTAAGTTACTGCTGGGAGAAGATGTGTCCCCTTGATGTGAACCAAACTGTCAATGTTCTTACTCACACACACAATTACCTTGAAGAAGAAGCCCAAGCCAGACTTCTGTTCCCCGTCGCCTCCCTCGGCAGTGCCGTTGTGCCCCACCTGGCCCCCGTCCTCCTCGGGGTCCCTCAGGTCAGACAGGTCCACCTCGATCAGGTGGGCCTTGCTGCGTGCCGCCGCCTCTTCTTCCGGCACGTTCTCCTTCCCCGAGCCGTCCGAGGAGTTGAGCTCAGACTCCCTGAGCGTGCTGGACAGGCACTCGTCGAAGGACACTTCGGGGGTGGCGACGGTCGCTAGGTCGACTCGCGCCGGCAGACGCATGTTAGCCTCGTCGTGAAGCCGGAAGGTGGAGCCTTGAAGATGGCCGCCGGCTTTTTCCGCTGTGCTGATTGTCCCTCCGGCGGAGCCGGCTCTGGGGTGTTCCGTCCTGGGGGAGCGCCCCCCGGGGTGCAGCCTCGGGTGAGGCCCGGCGTCCAGGCTCTGGGTGGGGGTGAGGGCCCGCGACGCCTGCCGGCCCTGTTCCTTAGCCAGCTTCAGCTCCGAGGGTTTGGACCTGGCGCCCCTGGCTGAGCTCAGCTTGGGTGGTTTCCGGAAAGGGGCGACTCCCGAATCGACGAAGTGGACGGCGGGGTTGACCTTGGGGTCGCCGGCCTTGTCGGCGGTCGTGACGGCGGGGGGGGGCTGCGCGTTCTGCCTCATGAGGAGGTCCTGCTGAAGGGACAGCTGCATCATCTGCTGCTGGATGCTGCCGATGGCCTCGTTGAGCATGTCGATGGAGCGGTTGCACTCGTTCAGATCCAGTTCTTCCTCGCCCTTCTCCGACTCCAAGCGGCCCGGCGATGGGGCCCGCCTCAGCGCGCCCGCGCGCAAGTCGTCCAGGGATCCGCTCCCTCCGTCGGCGCCGGGCTCCTCCCTGGGCCGCGGCTCGGCCGCCTTGAGCGGGCCGGGAAGCGTGTCGCTCTTGCCCTTCTTGACGATGTGGAGGAACGCGGCCTTGCCCAGCTTCTGCCTCTGCCTGGCTGACAGCAACTCCACCTTCTTCTTCTGGTGCTCGATGGCCCGGCGCTTCTCCTCCAGCTGCATGTGGAGCTGCACCAGCTCCGAGGCTAGCATGTTGATTCCTCCACCGCCGGCATCGCCGCCGCCCAGCCGGGCCCCCTGCGGTGAGGAGGGGCTCTGGTCCCTCTTCAGCCTCCAGGAGGAGCCCAGGCTGAGGGGCCCGCTGCACTCGGAGCCGTCCGGCGTGGTCCTCTGGGAGCTGGAGGCGCTGGAGCGCAGGTCGTGGCTGCTGCCGAAGCGCTGCTGGTGGGCCTTGCGCTCGGCGAAGGAGGTCATGCGCACGGCGCCGCTGGCCAGGCTGCTGGCCTGCGAGTGGGCGCTGAGGCAGGGGCTGGAGCGCCCGCTGCCCCCGTCCTTGTCCTGGTGCTCCTTCACGTTCATGTCCGCCTGGAGCTTGGCCGACTCCTCGTCCTCCTCGAAGGCCTTCCTGGACAGGGGCGGGTGTTTGATGGTGAGAGCCTCGTCCAGGTCTTCCTCGTCCACATCCTCCAGCTCCAGGTCCTGAACGGACTCCTCCTGGTCCGAGTGGAGGTAGAAGCCCTCGGCCGGCTCCCTGGAGGAAGGGTCCGCGCCACTGGGGGACGAGGGTCTGAGAGGCCCTGGGGCTGCCGGAGAACCCTCCAGGGACAGCTCTTCAACCAGACTCAATTCGCTGCTCGTTGTGGGGGTAAAGGTCTGGTTAAGGCTGATGGGGGCTTTCCTCCTGGCTGCAGCCACCGGCCCCTCTCCTCTCCGTAGAAAGCCCCTCCCCAGAGATCGGGCCTCCCCACTCTCCTCCTCCTTGTTCAGACAAACGGACTTCTCTTTCGCCGGTTTCAACACGGCAGGCATTAGTGGTTCTAGGTAAAAGCTGTCCGTTTTGGTCTCAGAGGGCGACGGCGTCGACCCGGCGGCGCCGGACGTGGGAACGCCGGGCTGCACAGCAGGGGGCGCCACAACCAGCTCCTCCACCTCCTGGTCCTCCATGCTGACGTTGGCCAGCAGGCTGTGGCCGTTGACCCTCCAAGGGCCCGTCTGGGCCTGGGGGATCTGGTGGGCCTGGGGGACCTGCGGGGTCTGGTGCCTGGGCGTGACGTTGACGACGTTGGACGCCAGGCTGTCCTTGCTGATGGAGCGGGCCAGGCTCACGCTGTCTCCAGAGGCCACGTCGACATCGCTGTCAGTGGCAGAGTGGAAAATGTGGGGGTTTAAAGTGGACATCGGCCTGGAGGGGGAGACAGTGGAGGGGCAACATGACAACTCCCATCTCTGAGTGGCCGATCATGAGGAGACAGTAGCAGAGGTGACCTGGCTTCCCTTACCTGGGTCTCCTGTCAGAGCAGACCACGCCTGCACCCCTGGACTGACCCTCCGCATGGGTCAGGGAGTTGGAACGGAGTCTGAGGCCTGAGAGGGAGAGAGAAACACAATCCAACATTATCTATGTGTACTACCTGGGCCTTTAGTAGTGGACTACCTGGGCCTTTAGTAGTGGACTACCTGGGCCTTTAGTAGCGTACTAGGGGGGTCAGATGGCTGAGCAGTTAGGGAATCGGGCTATTAATCAGAAGGTTGCCGGTTCGATTCCCAGTCCGTGTCAAATGACATTGTGTCCTTGGGCAAGGCACTTAGCCCTCCTTACCTTGGGGGGATTGTCCCTGTACTTACTGTAAGTCGCTCTGGATAAGAGCATTTGCTAAATTACTAAATGTAAATGTATTACCTGGGCCTTTAATAGTGTACTACCTGGGCCTTTAATAGTGTACTACCTGGGCCTTTAGTAGTGTACTTCCTGGGCCTTTAGTAGTGTACTAACCTGGGTCTTTAGTAGTGGGCTACCAGGGCCTTTAGTGGTGTACTACCTGGGCCTTTAGTATATGACAGTAGTGCATGTGGTGTGTGCAGGTCTTACCAGAGGCATCGTCTCCGTGTTGTTTCTGCTGTCTCTGTCTCAGCGGGAGGAGAGGGTGAGAGGGGCTGAAGGCTGAACCCCCTTTGGGACTGCAAAAGACAGGAGTGAGGAATACAGCACAGCAGTAGTGTCAGTCCATCACCATCACCCCAACACTGCCAGTCAGCAGTCCCAACTGTGCAAGGCTTGTCGAGGAAAGGCCTTCGGAACCCGATCGGCTCAGAGAACACTTTCGAAATGTTTATTATTGCCATGATCTGTATTTTAGCAGAATGATTAAAGAACGACCTCACTCCCCTTAGAGGGTTAAGAGGGGTAAGGAGTAAGAAGATTAAGGCGTTACAAGGTTAAGGAGATAGGGGGTTTGAGGGGTAAGGGTCAGAAGGTTAAATAACTAGAAGGTTAAGGAGTTAGAAGGTTAAGGAGATAAAGGGGTTAGAGGGGTAAGGGTCAGAATGTTAAGGAGCTAGAAGGTTAAGGAGATAAGGGTTAGAGGGGTAAGGGTCAGAATGTTAAGGAGCTAGAAGGTTAAGGAGTTAGAAGGTTTAGGAGCTAGGGGTTAGAGGGTCCGAAGGTTAAGGAGCTAGACGGTTAAGGAGTTGGAAAGCTTAAGGAGAGACTTACAGATGCTCCGAGTCTTCGGGGTGCAGGAAGTACCTGTTACAGACCTCTGGGCTGCTCTGGGCCGAGAGCGAGGCCTCGCAGATCCCCGGCGTGACCAGGAAGCTCCGCTTGGTGGCGTTGGAGATGGGAACCGTGGGACGGGCACTCTTCGGCTGAGTTATGGCTCGGACTGTGACAGGATAGGACAGCCGTCAATCAAGTGAGCATGAGTCACTAAGGGCGGGTCTATCCCTAGGTGTTTCCTGTCTGCGTTCTGGTAATCGACATCAGCATGTTACTGTAAACAGTGCCGCGATAAAGGGACTATACATGCGACCGATGTCGTCAATATATAGAGCATGAGCGAGTCGCTTAACCCTCATGTCGTGTGCAGGAATTCGTTTGAGCGCAGTGCTCCCTTGTCATTCAGGTTGACCAGCTTTCCCCAGCTAGCCACTGCCAGCCTCAGAAGAAAACGACACAACATTTCCGGTTCTTACCGTCTTTCAGCTCCTGGACGTCCCTGGGCTGGACAAAGTCCGGCTTGACCGTCTCGAACCACCAGAAGAGCTCGGCGATGAACACCATGACGTTGTGCTACACACACACACACACACACACACACAGGCAACACGGTTAGAATACTGCGGCGAGCGCATTCATGTTCATCGAGTTCACTCTCTGCAGTTCCCTGGTGGCCCCTCGTCTGTGTGACAGCTCACCTTCAGCACCATGGGGGCGTAGAGCATGTCCTCCATGCTCAGGTAGAAGCTCTTGTTGAGATACTCGTTGGCAAACTCCTTGAGCAGCTGGATGTTGTAAAGGCTGTCTGCTATCGAGGTCACCTCCTTCAAGCAGATGTCTGGGGGGACAGATGCACACACACACTGGGTTAGTTCAGGATGGAGCACGGTTGGAGACGTCTCGACGACTTGTGGCGCCCTCTAGTGGAGAAGTGTTTCATGCTAGTTGAGCGAGGTTCTGTTCCGTCGGGAGTCGGGTCGTTCCGAGTCGGGGATAAATCCTCCAGACATGATGCCTTACTGTTCAGTGGGAATGATCAGCGTCCCCGACCACAGCACTTGGAAGCGCTACCCTTACAATAACGTGAGCGTGTGCGCGTGCGTCCATACCGTCCAGCTTCATGAGGTCGGGGCAGTAATAGTGGACCAGGGTGAGCAGCGCTGCGCCGTCACACACGTCCCTCATCAGGTCCTCCAGCAGGGGGAAGTAGGACAGCTGGCGCCCCGAGCCCTGCTCCCTGCGGTACCGCACCTGGCCACCGGGGGGACACAGCGAGACGCTAGTGAGCAGGACAGCCAGAACACACGCAAGCTTGGGGAGGGAGAGGGGGGGGGGGATTTCTCACAGGAGGTGCAACGTTGGCAATGCACACAGATAGAAAAGCACTGACTGGACCTGTTCGAGTCTCTCTCTCTCTCTCTCTGTCTTAACACGCCTAAGACTTGAGTGAGTCAGGTTTGTATCACTACGTTTCTATCTGAACGCTATTTCAGTGTTAACGTTCCACTCTCCTGAATCACACCCTTTGTGTGTGTGTGTTTGTGTGTGTGTGGAGATGGGTGGGGTGGAGTGGAGCACTATTGATATTGCAGGGTGACATGGAAGTCACAGATTGGCAGCCGTGTACTGTCACTTGGGTGTCGGCCACTTGTGGGTAGCTAATTGGACACGGGTGGCACAGATAGCGAAGGGGCGGGATGACATGGTGTGCTTATGTTGATGAGCAACTGAGAAAGACAAAGGGTTCGACAAAGGAGGATTGGCTCTGCCGACAGCCAAGATCCTCTTTTCGCACCTTTGTCTTCACACATCCTCCCTCTCTCCCTCTCAGACACGGTTATATAAAAACGGACAAAGCTTGAAATGAGACAAAGCACACAGTTTTTGGGGGGTTTGTCCAAAACACACACAGAACCTATACCAGCACGACAACACTGCCCCAACGACAACACCGAGGAAGCTTTGGCACCTTTTGAGCGCCACTCGTGCCCTGAGCACAGCGACAAGCAGCACACGATGGTCTGGATGAGTCATGGTGGCGCGTGTGTATGTGTGCGCGCGTGTGTGTGAGTACACATCGACACAGGACTATACGTGCAACAGGCCTGGGTGTCAGAACAGTACTGGAAGCCCTCTCAGACTCTCAAGTGTTTGACTAAGCCTGGCTTGCCTGGAGAACCCAGAGGGTGGGGGTTCTCCCTTCTGGAACAATCTCCTGGTGCTGCGGCACCAGGCAGGCTGCCTGAAACACTGCAGCAGGTTGGAATCGTTTCCAGTAGTGTTGGACGTGCCTGGGTGCAAGTGGGGGGGGGGGACTAACAGCCAACTTACAGGTACTAGTTTCCAATACCATTTGGAAGGAGACTATCCAGACAGCAGGGGCAGAGGGGAGGGGGGGGGGGGGGGGAGGGAGACACAGGGGGTGGGGAGGGGTTAGGAGTCAAAAGGTCAATAGGCCAAAAGGTCAGGAAAAACTGAATCCGATTCCAGATTCTTTCCACTCCTAAATGTTACCTAGGACAAAAGGGCATTACAAACCGCTGACTGTTCAAGAAGGCCTTTCAGCTTTGTCTTGGGGAAATGCCGACCCAGACAAATTAGGTTAAACCAACATGCCGCTTACGATGACATTGGTTATCGCCGCTGCTCGTCGGCCATTTTGGCTCTGAGCAGCAGCAGTCGGTTCTGGTAGCGGGGCTGGCGACTGGAGAGCCGTGCGGCTCCATTACCTTGTGGTGGCTGGGGGAGTCCAGCGGGTGCTGCTTGGCTTTGAGCTCCCTCTCGGTGATCTCCCTCATCTTCATGTTGACCTGCGGAGGAGGACAAGCGAGGAGTTAGCTCTCCTCGTTACCCTGGAGACGTTGCTGTGGAGAGGGCTGGGATGGGAGGGGGGGGCAGGGGGTCACATGGGGCTGTCTCTCTGGAGTCTGGCTGGGAGTGAAGACAAATGCAACCAAAAGAGTCCACCGTTCATTCGTAGCCCTGCGGTGAGTTCATATCTCCGGTAAGCTGGTTATAACTTGAGGCATAGGCAGCAGCTGTGTGTGTGTGAGAGAGACATGGTGCGTGCGTCACCTTGTTGATCCAGAAGACCATGGCGTCCTCCAGGTCAAAGGGCAGCTCCTTGGAGGCGCTGAAGGTGGAGAAGCGCTTGACGCAGGCCACCACCTTCTCGATGCTGATCATCTCCACCGTGTAGGCCATCATCAGGGCGTCGATCATGGGGATGTGGGCGCTCTTGGGGGCAGAGGGGAGGCAAGAGGGGTGTGTTTACATGGGCCAGACGTAGAACTGGTCCAATGGTGACTAACCGAGTACATTTACAATACAGTACTGTACTCTGACAGTTGTTTCAGCCTGTATTGTATGGCTGCTCTCAGATTCCCCTCATCAGGTACTGGATCTCTCTTACTCACTCACTCACACACACACACACACACACCCTTGGGAGTGCACACCAGCAACATGGATGTTGCCATGGTAACATCGCCTCAAGTCAGCATCCGGCAGGTTGTCTCATCCAGTCTCAGAAAGCTCCGCTCTTCTTCCAGGGACTTACGCCTTGCCTACTGTTGAAAACATACATCCACGCGCCAGACACATCCCAGACCAGCCAGACACATCTCAGACCAGCCAGACACGTCTCAGACCAGTCAGACGCGTCCCAGACCAGCCAAACACGTCTCAGACCAGCCAGACACGTCTCAGACCAGCCAGACACGTCTCAGACCAGCCAGACACGTCTCAGACCAGCCAGACACGTCTCGGACCAGCCAGACACATCCCGGACCAGCCAGACACATCCCAGACCAGCCAGACACGTCTCAGATCAGCCAGACACGTCTCAGACCAGCCAGACACATCCCAGACCAGCCAGACGCGTCCCAGACCAGCCAGACACGTCTCAGACCAGCCAGACACGTCTCAGACCAGCCAGACACGTCCCAGACCAGCCAGACGCGTCCCAGACCAGCCAGACACGTCTCAGACCAGCCAGACACGTCTCAGACCAGCCAGACACATCCCAGACCAGCCAGACGCGTCCCAGACCAGCCAGACACGTCTCAGACCAGCCAGACACGTCTCAGACCAGCCAGACACGTCTCAGACCAGCCAGACACGTCTCAGACCAGCCAGACACATCCCTGACCAGCCAGCCAAGGAAGCGAGCCTCGTCTTTGGAACAAGTTTCCATGGCAACATTGGAGGACAGACTGTTTAAAAGCTCTTGGTGCCACGTTGCTATATTAAAGTGCATCTTGGGGAAAAATGCTGGATGTCATCCCATATGAGCAAAGACCAACTGGTGCTGACATGTAACCTGTGGTAATGCAGCTAGCGTGTTGATAGGGTGTCCTGGGTGGACTGGACACTAATGCGTAGCCAGAGCTCAGTTGCAAAACATTACCAGGTCTGGCCAGGTCTGCTAGGTCAGACAGGCTAGCACAGCTCCATAAAACATCTGGCGCCCAGCCTGACTGGACACAGACTGTAACCATGACGACCATCTACCAACTTTTGCACCCCTCACACTCAATCCATCCCTCTTTATTGAATATTAAAACCGTACATTTAAGAGAGCACAGCTGGCAAGGCCATCAGTAGGGATCCACCTGTAGGTTCAAAAGGCTCACCCGGTGCCCAGATGCCAGAGGGAGATAGGTGGGGAACAATAGCTCCTTTTACTGGTTAATGAGATGAGATCATTCTGGAACAGGAAGTGACCTCTGTTACCTGTCGTGCTATCTGCTGCGGAGGAGGAGGCTGACTTCCTGTAGCTTCATGTAACTGTGTCTGGGACAGGCTGGTCCACACCTACACGGCCTGAACCAAACACACCGACTTGAAACACCATGCGTCCATCCATCCTGTGCATTCACCCCTCCATGCAACCATCTGTCCATCCATCCTGTGCATTCACCTCTCCCCCCATCCATCCTGTGCATTCATCCCTCCCCCCATGCATCCATCTGTCCATCCATCCTGGGCATTCATCCCTCCCCCCCCATCCCCCACCAATCCACCCCCCCACCCCCAACCCCGCTCACCATCTTGATGGGCATGCCAGCCAGGTCGTCCTCGGCCACGGGAGAGCCGTCGCCCTCGGTGACGTAGATGCCCCTGCGGGCGAGCGCCTGGATGACGGAGAGGTGCGACTGCAGCGCGGCAGCCTGGCCCGTCTTCAGGATGAGGGCGCACACGCGGCGGTACAGCTCGCCCGACAGCAGCATCTGGATGACGGGGGGCTTGATGTGCTCCTGGTCGTACTGGTCTGTGTAGAAGGGGTCCCGCAGGTCCTCCGGGATGTGGTCTGGTGGGAGGAGTGGGGGGGGGAGAGGTGAGGGGGTACGGCTGGGACAATCACGACGGTCCCCCCTGGAATGAGGCTAGACACAGCGTTCGGGGGGCCGTCGTTTGGTGAAGCGCAGGCGGATGTTTTGATCTGTGATTGAGGAGGACTGAAAGTAGGTCTCCCCTTGTTTTGGCTAATGCTCTCGCGTTCTGAAATGAGGCTGTAACCAAAGCAGTCTTTTGGCACAGGACGTGTTGAGTAGGAGGGTCCTGCACTGTACATAACTTAATATTTTGTTTGTGGGTGGAGCTGGTGTAGCAACAATGCAGTATAATCCTCCTACGTTCACCCCTGCTCTTAACATGGGTGGCTGGCCCTGAGGTCAACATCTGCAGCAGCAAACGCTAGCAGAGCTTGGAGCAGCATTTCTATGTGTGTGAAGGGTTAGATTTCCTCAGTACTTACTGGTGACACAGTACGACAACGATACAACAGCAGTACAACAACAGGCTGGTACTACAGCGTTAAACAACAGCCTGTTGGTACTTCTCTGGTACGGTAGCTGGTAAACACAGACTTCAAGCACTATACAGCTCAGGTACTTAGTCCACAGAGTCCGCCAGCACAATAACAAAAGCCTACAAGCCAGGGGCTTGGAAAAGAACAGGCTGCTCTGTTTGAAGGATGAAGTCATGAAGAAAACCAGAAAAATACCTTATAAGGAAAGGAGTCTGGCTTCTTTAAACAAGATCATAACCATTAGGCTGGGGGAGGTAGGGGAACGTCCAACAGGACACAAATGCACTTTAGCCAAATGCAGGTGTTGCGGCCAGTAAAAAGTAATCCAACTCCATTATTCAGATTTGAATGTTCTCATCCTTGACTTCTGCTCTAGCCTCTGACAGATAGCTCCTCTCATAGCCTTCTCCTTTCCCTCTAAACGGCATTAAGGCTTCTCTCCTTTCAACTTCTGCCCAACAACAGAATACAGGCAGGCACAATCACAGTGCTAGATTGACTCGATGTACCGCTTGTAACACAAACTAGGCAAAATCCTCTTCGGGAACATGAAGAGGAATATGAATATGCCACCTTTCCCCCCCTTCGCAAACCGTGACCAGCACGCGTGCAGCGAGAAGACTCGCACGCGCTGCCCAACCCGTACCGCCACACAGGTGCACGGTGAGGACGTCGGCTGTCCAAACAAAACACAGCCGCTCATGAGAATGACCTGCAGCACGTCAATCCTGGAGATCCTGCCTCGCAACGGAAAGCCAGCACTGCTGAAAGCCCCCTTAAAAAGGGGGCTAACAAGCTTGTTATGCATCCAGCCTGCGCTGCTTTTCCACATTAAGGGGCCATCAACGCAGGGGCCTGAGCCCAATGGCCGCCGAGTCAGCGAGGCTCAGGCATCACAACAGAAAGGCTGATTGTTGGGGAAACAAAAGGTGTCTGGCCCCCGGACGGGGTCTTCACGACTCACTTCACCCCGGAGACAGTGACTCTGTGTGGCAGAGGCTGCCCCGCCCCCCAGCCTGGCTGAAATATTTAGCTGCTGGGGAGGGTGGGAGGGAGGAGGGGAGTGGTGGGGGGGGGGGTCTACTGCTGGGAGGGGCAGGTGGTCTACGGCCAGGGCTGGAAGATGGTCCAGTTAAAATACTTCACCACACAGAGCCTCTCCAGAAACTGACACTGATCTGACTCACACACAGGTCGACGGTAGCTGAATCAGGCAGGTATTAAATGACTGGGTCTACATTACACACACACACACGCACACACACTCGCATGCAAACACGTCTGCAGCTCTTAACAGCCTCCACGGTACCCCAGAATGCAAATGTGCCATCGACATTTGCAAAACTTCCGACGAGCAGTAATCTCTGCAGCCGACCGCAACCGCATTCTTCAGGATACAGCATTACCCGGCTGAGTAAACATGCTTCCCTTCACTTGGGGGAAGAATCATCTACTGTCACACATCTCTACTGGCCAGCCAGATGATGGTTACCTTTACATTGTCATTTAGCAGACGCTCTTATCCAGAGCGACTTACAGTACGTACAGGGACATTCTCCCTGAGGCAAGTAGGGTGAAGTGCCTTACCCAAGGGACACAACGTCATTTGGCACAGCCGGGAATCAAACCAACAACCTTCTGATTAATGGCCCGACTCCCTAACTGCTCAGCCATCTGACCCCACTGTTCTGATCTCAGTCCCATCCAGCCCTCCCACGGATGGGCTCTGTTCTCCGGCTGTGCTGGGATGTAATCGGTTTAAGGCCCCGTCACACCATAACGCACTGGTCAACGTTCTCTGAACGTTCTAATCGTTCAATTTCGAGCGTTCTAGGGCACCAACGTGTGACTAAGACATGACTAGCGTGGGACTGATGCATGAGGAGTGTCGTGTAACAGCGACCAAGTAAGACACCCTTGAAAACTATTAGCACTTTTGTGCATGTTCAAAACTGGGGTTTTTTGGACCAGCGTTCTCCACCGATCACCAGCGTCCACACAACGCTCTTCTGGCGCTATACCAGCAACCATGAACGATGACCAACGTTTCCTCTAACGTCATAGAACGTTGACCAGAACGTTAAGGCCTGACGGGCCCTTTAAGGCTCCTGGCCAGGCTAGAACGCAGACAGGATGTTGTGCAGAGGCCAAGGAGTGGCAGGCAGCTCTCCTCGTCAGGGCCAATTAGGGCCGTCTCTGAGGCCCACACATGGGAGCGACGTTCAAGTTCAACTTGACTGTGTCCGTTTAAACGAAAGGCTTGAGGAGGATGAGAAGGCAGCATCGAGGATGCATGCAAGGTGGAGTGCTAACCCTGAGAGGGGTTCAAGGCCTACATTCGGTATCCCATTAAAAGTCTCGGCTGAGTGACATTGTGAAATCTCCGTAATGGCTACAGCAAGGAAAAACAATATTTACGAAGCGAAAACATCGTTTTCGTTCCTAAGTTTGAGGAAGCAGTCAAGTTGCCATGTCTAAATCTGGATCCCTAGCAGAAGGACACCGTTTCAGTTCAACGTAATGTCTACTGCTACCTTGGCTGTTGCTAAGAAACCTTGGAACAATATTAATGGGAACACTAGATTGGGCACCATTAGGGCTCCTCCCATTTAGGGTGCACACCCCATGACACACTGCTCTGACCCCACTGTTTAGCAATTAAAAAATGCTGAACCAGAGCACTGTGCTCTTGGAGAAATCAGGTCAACAGTCTCACACAAGTCCCCTCGACGGCCCGGCAGATCAGTACACAGCTAAGTGGAACCAGGCAAGCTTTGGGCTGATTGCTATTCTTAGGAATACCTATGTTACTACTTGCATTTGACAGAGTGTGTACAAATGCCATATGCACCTTTAGTTACAGCATGGATGATGCACTATTCCTAATCACTAAGCTCGCTCAGTTGACAGTCGATATTGCATGCATTTGTACAGTCATTGCAGTAAGGTATCAGAATGCATGTGTAATATAAGGAAAACTTCGCGTTGGCCTGTCCTAGCCACTGAGATCTACTTCATCACTGTCCATCAGACTATACGGCCAAACAAGTGACGTCTTTGAACAGGCAATTATTCTGATATCTTGTATGGTGAAAGGAACTAGGTAATATCTAGCTCTGCATTGCCCACACATTTGCCGATGACAGTCTAAGAAATGTATCATCCAATGACATAATTCGTTTCTGTTCAGAGCATTCTTGAGCGGTACAGCATGACACCATCTTTACAGAGAAGTAAACAAACTTGAAAACGCGTTATGCGCATCCAGGGTGTTTCAAGGTCCCAACAGGTGTCCATAACAAGGTGTGAGCGAGGCGTCTATAGCAGTGTGTGTTGTTTGTTACAAAGGGGGGTTCATGGTTAAATACTGAAATATCTTACCGATGCCGTATGCTTTGGCGAACAGCCACCTTAGGTTCGCGTCTATTTTGGCTCTGGCTGAGTCGTACATTTCCAAAGGCACTATCTCCATTGTCCCTTCACCAACCCCTGCCGAATCCATTTTTCTTCGGGTGCTGTTCCGAGCAGCACACAAGTCCACGGCCATGCCTTCAAAATACAATCCCACACATGTAAATGAGAAATGTCTGTAACGGTACATGGATGCCAAGCATTGTCTCTGAACATTTGCTACAGTAGCTAGGCTAGCTAGAAGGTTTGCAACATTGTTAGTGGTGGAGGATGAGCTAGCTTGCTACATCGCAATACAGATGCAAGATGTGCATCCGTTGTTATGCATTATGTCTAATAAAATGCCAATTTTAGCAGTCATCTGTATCCAACACTATTGCTAGTTTGTAAACCCACTGGCGTCATTCATTTGACAGGGTGGTGTCCCTATAATCACAAGGTCTGAGGTCCAGATATCCAGCCAGTAAGCTTACCATCTTACATTGTGTGTACTCCAAAATGCAAAACTTTACTTACTATGATAGATAGCTTGGTACTGTAGTCAATATGGTTTATCTTGCTTAACGTTAGCTAGATATTCTATTCATGTTCGACGACGGGTCACGTCGGAGTCGAACAGAAAGCCAGCTAGTTTGCCAATATTATTCTGACGTTACCTTTAGTACAGCAGGTTACCACCAGATACCACGTTAGCCATGTGAACCATTCTAGCCACGCTAGCTAATACAGCAGATGAATGATCATACTTCATAGATAAAACAAAATGTCTCAAATACCTTCGAAGACGGGATATATTTTTGCTAGATCAACTGAGCTAGCTATATCCAATTGGATAAACGGTTTTCCATTAGAGCTTGTCCTTTCCTTATGCACTAGCTCTAAGTGCCTGTGACAAGCCCAAGCAAACCCACATTTCAGAAAGCAAGCTGGCTAACGCCGTTAGCTAGCACTGGCAGCGAGGTGAAAGGACACCTCCCCAGCAACAAAATCCAATTTGCGGCCTGTTTGACAACCGCGCCAGACACAAGTCGGATTGCTAACCTACAGTACCTAATCTGCAAAACAGTACACCCAAAACGATATACTTAATTAACATCACAAACCAAATACCTGAATTTTGCCCGCTTTGTCGCGACTCCATATTTCAATTTATAGACTCAGTCATTGAGAAAAAAAATGCCATTCTTTCAGGGCAAAGAACAGGTTTGTCTGCCCGATCTAATTAGTCTGTCTGTTAGTAGCATAGGTGGCTACCCAACCGCTACGCCTGCGTGGATAACGTGCTCCGTGCAAGAATCCAGAGTTTGAATTTAAAAGTATGAAATAGGCTATTATAAATGCACGGTGGTCGAATAAAATATGACTCCTTTTTTATATGACTCGCTCTTCCTCTGATTTTGGCCAACCAATCTGTTGGAGTAAGTCAAATGCCTGCTGTTTTCTTACCGATTTGTACTAAATCACAGGCTCTATGATGCTCATTTCAATAGTTATGATGAATGTAAAAGTAATAACATTTATCAATAAAAAAGAGAGATATAGGTCTCAGAAGTATCCGTTTAATAAATGAAATGTACACCAGATAGGAACCCATAAAAGAAAGGCCACCAGCAGCAACATTCTGGTCTTTGTCAATTGTAATTCCCAAGCTACTCATGGATCATTGAATAACAGTGTCCGCTAGTGGTGGGAAATCTTACAGCAAGGAAAACTTGAAGCACAGATAGTTTTGAATATTAAATATGACAAATGACAGATTCCCATGAACTCTATGCATCAATGAACTACATTTGATGCAGTAAACAAACACCCATGATTTCAAACTGAAATAAAATATCTAACAATACTTTATTTGAATTCCTTTAAATGTCAGTGTAAATATAATTGAATGTAAACAAAAGCACAGGATGCAGAAGAATACAGCCACCAAAATGTGTTTAATGTAACAGTGAATGCAAAGACAGTTGCAGTAAGACTACAGAGTGAGGGTTGATTGCATAGGTTGTTGTTGGTAATATCTGACAGTCCTGCAGGTCACACCAAAGTCCCAGTGCCAGAATGTTCTGTATAAGAACATCTCAGTGTCTTACCCAGTCAGAGCTTAACACTGGTCTGAATAGTTAAAGTCTGCTTCTTGAAGTTTGTCATTTGCAATTTAGCTTCCCTTCAGGGGAGATACATGAATCTGAACGCAGAACCCTCTCTACTAGTGAACCAGATAACTGCCACTATAACTGTCTACTTTAATCTACTTGCAAAGTGGTTGTTTTACAGAAGTGTGGTGGAGTTACAGAAGCTGTGGTGACAACCTGTATACAATTAAATTCTTCAAACTGCTCTGCTCTTGGTACATTTGACATTTCCCCCCCCCCCCCTCAAAAAAGAAATTCTTAAATTTGCCTACTTGTATTTCTCTATTTTATAAGAACATTGTTCATTGTTTGGACAATTATAAATGGTAAATTAACCGTATTTTGGCTTAAAATATAAATAACACACCATTCAAGCAAATACATTGCCTTTTTGAAAATAACAAAGCATTTAAGTGATATTAAACAAGGCATTTAACAAACCACATGTAGAGATGCTCTGCTTCATAAACATGATGGGTGAGCATGGTTAGTTAAAGCCATATGCAATGACAAGCTAAGCACAACATAGTGGAGGGCGACCATTAAGGTTGTAGAAGAACAACAATGGCCTGTCTGAGCAAAAAGTCACATCAACACCGCAATTCAAATATTGAATAAACACACTATTCTCCCCGTCCCTCTATACCGAAACTAGAAGCAGCTTAACTAGCCAATGTCTATTGTCTAATAAACTAGTTCAGTTTCTGGGATCTCACATAGTAACCAATGTAATGGTAGAAGGTTCCACATCCACACTACCCCAAAGCATTTCACACATACATCTTTTTTCCACAGGTCAACAAAATCCCAAATCCCTTGGTTAAATTATAGCTATTGCACAAAAATGTATTCTATAATATGTTTTGAACTGGTCTTGTTCATGATGATGCATGTCATCTCATAGTAGCTAAAAAGTAAATTCAGTTTTGGTTCAACAGCATAATAAATCTACCCCTCAAGAGAAAACCGTCTAGGACACCATGAGTGTAAAGTCAACCTAATCACACATTTGTACTAAGATTATTATGTTCAGTTACATGACATATTCTCATGGTATTCACCTTACTAATAAAGGAGAAACAGTGCTGCAGAAAACAATAGTGAATACTGACTCTATTTCTTGACATGACAAAATTCCTTCAGGTTTTTTCTTTTTGGGGGAGGGGGGGGTATTTGGTTTAATTTTCCCCGCATATGTTGTACTGCAAACACAGATGACTAAAGGAACCTCTAGTGAACTGCATGGTGACATGAGAACAGGTGCTTTAAGAGCACAATGTGACATTCAGAACACACAGGCCTAGATATCATCTCTGGTGTGTAAAAACAAGCAAAGACAATTAAACAAACTCGACAGATTACAGACACATAGACAGTATAGTATCCCCCCCCCCCTAAAAGGCAAAAGGTTGAAAGTTAAATAAATATTTGGGAGAAGCACAAAGACAACCTCTCCCAGTTCTTTTGTGAGAAGAGGAGTGGGACTCGCGTCAGTCCAGCAGACTGGTCGGCTCTCGAGGCTGAACAGCGTTAGCTACCCAAACACATCCCTCTACATCAACCTTTAATATCGACTAAAAGGGTGGCCACACAAGAGAACCACAACCATATCATTGCAGACGATGATACCGACATGAGTCGTTCCACTTCTCCCTAAAGACATTCACCTTTGACGAAATGTAACAACTTAAGGAGACAAAAACAAAAATGTAATTGATATTCAAATCTCGCCACGCAGCTACTTCTGAAGTGTAAACATTGGTTTGATGCCTGATGGTTCGATGACAAAATAATATAAAACTAATCATGTCTGTGACGACTATAAATTGTTCTTATTAAAATGTAAAAACAACATACTAAATTTCAAATATTATTACTTTAATAATATTAATAATTATGTTCATGTTATACACTGTTGTTCACAAGGTTTTCGGCTGTGTTATAAATAGATCTGTGTAACATCTCTTCATCATTCTTCACACACCTCTTCAGGCTTTGACTGTACAAGGCATTAACAATACTGGTGTCCCAGCCACACCTGCAAACACACACACACGTGCGCGCGCACACACACACACACACACACTCACACACCGTAGGCTCTATGTGCGATTCAGTGTCTGGAAGATTCTGGAGATCTGCAGCATGACAGGCCCAGTTTCTGGGTCGTTCATCCACTGCGTGCTGTTGAGAGGGTTTTCCAACATGTCTTCAAATGCTGGGACACAACAGAAGATAGTTTTAGACAATTTCCACCGACACTGTTAACACCAACCTTTGCCTGTCATGCAAGTGCTTTAGATTTCTGGAAGTAATAGTGTTTTAGAGGTAGGACTAGTTTTATGGAGGTACGACTAGTGTTAAAGAGGTAGGACTAGTTTTATGGGGGTAGGACTAGTGTTATAGAGGTAGGACTAGTTTTATGGGGGTAGGACTAGTGTTATAGAGGTAAGACTAGTATTATAGAGCTAGCACTAGTGTTATGGAGGTAGGACTAGTGTTACAGAGGTAGCTCTAGTTTTATAGAGGTAGGGCTAGTGTTAAAGAGGTAGGACTAGTGTTATAGAGGTCGCACTAGTGTTATACAGGTAGCACTAGTATTATAGAGGTAGGACTAGTGTTATGGAGGTAGGACTATTTTTGTAGAGGTAGCACTAGTGTTATGGAGGTAGGACTAGTGTTACAGAGGTAGCTCTAGTGTTATAGAGGTAGGGCTAGTGTTAAAGAGGTAGGACTAGTGTTATAGAGGTAGCACTAGTGTTATACAGGTAGCACTAGTATTATTGAGCTAGCACTAGTGTTATGGAGGTAGGACTAGTGTTACAGAGGTAGCTCTAGTTTTATAGAGGTAGGGCTAGTGTTAAAGAGGTAGGACTAGTGTTATAGAGGTCGCACTAGTGTTATACAGGTAGCACTAGTATTATAGAGGTAGGACTAGTGTTATGGAGGTAGGACTATTTTTGTAGAGGTAGCACTAGTGTTATGGAGGTAGGACTAGTGTTACAGAGGTAGCTCTAGTGTTATAGAGGTAGGGCTAGTGTTAAAGAGGTAGGACTAGTGTTATAGAGGTAGCACTAGTGTTATACAGGTAGCACTAGTATTATAGAGGTAGGACTAGTGTTATGGAGGTAGGACTATTTTTGTAGAGGTAGCACTAGTGTTATAGAGGTAGGACTAGTGTTATAGAGGTAGGACTAGTGTTATGGAGGTAGGACTAGTGTTATAGAGGTAGGACTAGTGTTATGGAGGTAGGACTAGTGTTATAGAGGTAGCACTAGTGTTATAGAGGTAGGACTAGTGTTATGGAGGAAGGACTAGTGTTATGGAGGTAGGACTAGTGTTATAGAGGTAGGGCTAGTGTTATAGAGGTAGCACTAGTGTTATAGAGGTAGAACAAGGTACCCAGTAGGGTCTTGGGGTTGGTGAGTCCCAGCTGGACCACAGGGTTCTCCAGGATAGCCTGGAACAGAGGACTGTTGGTGTCGATGCCCTTGTCCAGGTCTTCTGGAGACGGCTTCCTGTCCCCCAGCAGCCACTCGCACTGCAACGACAACACAGCTCTGAGCATTCCCACAGTCACCCTTGGACTCCATCATCTCCGGTGGGCGTTGTGAGGACAGCGAGGGAGCCGGCCAGAAGCTGTGCACTGGGCGAACCTACCGCGGCATCCTGTTGGTTGTTGTTAACCCGCAGTGCGTCGATCACCTCCTTCTCATCGAAGCCCATCTCCATCAGTGCAATCACCGCCTGCAGAAGCGGAACTGGTGCTTGTTAGAGGCAAGTACATTCACAATGTACTCAAATTCAGTATTGATTAACAGGTTGATTAAAGCTATTCAATCCAGACATCAGTGAATACTGTTTCCCAATATCCAAAATGAGATTAGCCAGTGAGGATAAATGTCTTTGAGGTGACATGGTGAAGCTAGCTCCTAGGCATGTGACATAGTGAATCTAGCTCCCAGATATGTGACATGGTGAAGCTAGCTCCTAGGCATGTGACATAGTGAATCTAGCTCCTAGACATGTGACATGGTGAAGCTAGCTCCTAGGCATGTGACAGTGAATCTAGCTCCCTCTCAGTTCCTGGTCACCGGGGGGCCCACCCACCCGTGAGTCAGGCCTGAACTCTCGTTTCCTGCGGATCCTCTTGAAGATTTCAGTGAGCTCATCCTGCCGGCCGCTGTCCTCCGCGCTGGGCTGGGAGTGAGAGCGGAGGAGGAGGTGGCTGGAGGCCACGGAGGATGAGATGGGGCTGGGGGCGGAAGCGGCGGCTGCCCCAGGGGCCTCCAGGCTGGGTAGGGGGGTGTCCACGGAAGGGTCGTCTACATGCTCAATCAGCCACTCCATGGCCTGGGTCACCGACATGCTGCGGAAGAGATGTGCACGACACACACCAGCTCGTGACCGACCCGAGCACAAGGATGACATCCAAATACTGACACGCTGACCAACCCGAGCACAAGGATGACATCCAAATACCAACACGCTGACCAACCCGAGCACAAGGATGACCTCACATCTACACAGATATAATTACCATTTGACATTTACAAGCAAAAAAAACGAAACAAAAAACACAAACCATAGATCCGGCAGATTGTATTCAATGAGTCATAAAACTAGCATCTACTGGAGTCCTTGGTTCCAAAGGATGGAGTGCTGACTCACTGGTTTAGTCTGAGGGCTTTGATGGCTCTGCTCTCGGGGAAGCCCATCTCTGTCAGCTGCTGAAGGGCCGACTCATCCACCCGGTCCTCCTCGTCCTCATCCAACATGGCTGACAATCACAAGCACAAGGGGACGTCACTGCACTGACCTTGGCCAGGTAGAAAAACAGGCACTCGGTCTAGAACAGCTGTTGTTCGCTCTGCAAGGTAGCGGGGCAAGGACGGTGCTCATGCGGTGCCGCACGTACCGTTGGCCTTCTTAAAGAGTTCCACGGCGTCGGGGTTCAACGCGAGCAGCTTCTGGGCCACTTCGATGAGGGAGACGAGGATTTTCCTGAGTTCAGTCTGAAACTAGAAACAATCGTAGAAGCGCACACCTGTGGTCAATTGACCATGGAATGATGAAGATTGGGTTCCCCCATGCAAAATGATATCAGAGCTGTGTCGCTTGTGAGGGCTAATTTGTTTCGGCCAACCAAATGGATCATCTTCCAACCTTGGGCGGTGGTGACACGACCCATGTCGACTTACGTCTCGGATGTTGTGCTGGGTGACAGTGCGGTCGGTGTGGCGGGTAGAGAGGCCAGCGGTGGCCTTCAGGATGGCGTCTTTGTCTGGTGCCTTGTTGTCCTGCTTCTTCTGATAGACAGGGGGAGAGACACGTGAAAGACTGGCCCGATCCAACTGAAAATAACAACTGTAGATTTCAGTTAGCCAACGAGCACACTGCATCCGTCTGCCTCTCCCTCTTAAAGTCACCTCGAAAAGCGAGGTGACTAATTTCTAGGGATTTACCTCGGAAAGAACTCCACTTGAATCACCAACAGATGTGTTTGTGTCTACCTTTTCATCTGCGGATATATCAGCCATTTTTGGAGGTGGTGGTGGAGGCCTTTTCTTGACCAATAGGAGGACATCTGAGGACAAGGGGAATTAGGTCAGTTCTAGAAACCACTTGTTCGGTTCTCTGAACTGAGGAAAAGCCGAGCTTACTCAGGTACCTTTATCTTTCAAGTTTTCTTCAGCTACAGTTTTAGTTTCTGTGAGGATCCTCTCTGAAGCAGCGTGGATGAGCTTGTGATGGGTGAGTGTTTTAGGGTCTTCAAGACTCCCATGGACGTACTAGAGAAATAGACAAGGGTACATTTAAACGACATGGTGCAAGTGGAAACCTACATGCAACACATGTCCTGCATAAATGAGAACACCAAGTACAAATGCAGTCCGATCTGTCTGGCTCTGACCGTAGTTTATCTGCGCCCTGGCGAAAGGCAAAGGCTGCCTTGCAAGATCAAATCTAAAATTAATATAACTGGATTCATAATCTAAGCATTACACAAACGAGTATGGCAGCCAATGCTGTTATTTAGCTAGGGTATCGAGTGGGGTTTGCAAGCTTAAGAACAAGCCAACTTGCTAAATTATATATAGCATTTCTCCCCAGTTACTATAAATACTATACCACTGACACTGACCATTTCAACACAGGGCCTGAAAAAATAAGCGCAAGCTACTATTAGCCAGCTAGCTAGTCTAGCTACACCCCGTGAATGCTAAACCAACCACAGCATCCAACAGTACTGTAACAATCATACATGTTTCAAGCACTTCTCTTTGAGTTTGTCAATAGTGGTGTCATCTGTAACTTCTTCCAGCCACTCCGTGCCCTCCATGGTACAAACGTGGATTTTTAATAATTTCCCCGCGAATATCTTTTCTTCTTGAACAAACATAACTGTAGGTTTTTGGTGTAGCTAGCCAGCTAGCTAGCAGACAGTACAGTGATGTTGGCTAGCTTGCTAGCTAGCTAGTCTTAGCACGTAAGACTAGTTGTCGTCTTAAAATACCTTCGACAACAATGTCAATCAATGCATAGACATACTATTTGCAGATCATTTTGCGCCGACTACTGCAATATCAATCAAGTAGCCAAACTTATTCACGGTTTATTTTCTTCTGTATCAGACACCCATCGTCAGCGACTACAACCGTATTTTGACTGTTTAATGGTTGAACCCTGAACCTAGAAGTCGCAATAACCCGGTGTATACTAGGAAATGTAGTTTTAAAAATAAAACTGACTGGCCTTTCATTTTTAGACCACAAGAGAGAGACACAGCCTACCTTATAAAAAATAAGGCTGACATCGTCCTGCAAACCTATCATGTGGGTGCTAAAAGTGCTTTCATTACACATCAGTGGCGATTTTAGACCCTTATTACCCTAAATTTCATCTCAGCACCCCTAAAAATAGTTATATCCCTTGTGTTGTCTTAGGGGTCAGAAATGACCCGTCACTATGTTTATCAGCAGAGAAAACCCCCTAAATGTTATTTTTTTTACCTGAAAATGTATGACTTTTCCTAGAATGACCCCAACATTAGAAAAAGTTTAAAATCTTTTTTGTTCACATTTCCATGAAAGCTGTACACCACTAGGGTACAAAGATTGTCTTAGGGGTCATTTTTGACCCGGCAGTTATAAAACCATTATACACACCAGTAAATAAATAAATAAATAAAAAATACACACACACACACATACACTCACACACATACAATAAGATAATTACATTATTTGTGCTACCAATTGAACTCAGACAAGGCTAAAACTTCTGTGTGCAGGTGCAGCATCTCCCCGCCCTACATGACTCAAGCTCACAGACAAAATAAAAACAGTTTCAGACAAACTAAACCAAATTTCAGACTAAATAAAAATGTCTTCAAAGCATTGTTTACTATTGGGGAATGCAGTCAGAGGCTACAAAGGTCCTGCAAATGACAGAACCCCCAGTATTCTTTGCTGAAGCCATGACTGCACATTTCAGATCTGAGAGCTGAAACCCTAACCCTGTTGGGCACTGAAATATGATATTTATAATAGAAATATAATAGAAATAATATATATTTTCAGATGTCCAGAAGGACCAAGAGAACAATAATTAGGTATCTGAAGAAGAAGATGGGGAATAATACATCCCAGAACATGAAGCAATAATACACCTCTACTTTAGTAAAGAAAACAGTTATGACAGGTCTGCTGTACTAAAAACAAATAGTTGTCCACTGATTAAATGTAGTCTTTCTGCAATGTGAAGAGATAAAACCTGCATATTCACAAATGTGATGAAGTACAGGTTGTTTCATCATGCAAAATGCCTGCGAAATGCAGACGTCTGCTAAATGACTAAATGTAAAATAGATTAGGAGTTTAAAATTCAATAAAGCTGCTTTATTTTAGGGGTTTGGTGAAGGTGGGTCATTTTTGACCCTTAGGACAAGGGGAGTGTACAGAATGTTAAGACAACACGAGGGATATATATATATTATTGATTATTATCATTTGATGCTGGTAGTTCATGAAAAAAGGGACATCCTTAGTTTTTTCATTCATTCATTCATTCAATATTTTGCATAATAATACATACATGTAGTAATTGTTATTGAGTGAAATTAGGGATTTATATTAGCAATGACGTTTAGCACTTTTGCAAGGCACTGTATTCATGTCACATTGTCATTGGGGGCTGAGCACCCCAAAAGGTCTGATCCTAAAATCGTCCCTGATACACAAATTAAATAATGATCTAATAATAATTCAATGGGACATTGACCAGCTGTAAATTATATTAATCAAGATTGACCAGTTCAACTATAACTAAATATCACCTTCAAGCTCAAGCATTCAAAATTATTGGAACAGAAATTTGTTTTTGTTAGGAAAAACGCCAACACAATTATTATGTTATTTTTTATACAGTGCCCTCCAAAAGTATTGGAACAGTGAGGCGAATTCCTTTATTTTTGCTGTAGACTGAAAACATTTGGGCTTGACATCAAATAATGAACGTGAGACCAGAGATCAACGTTTCAGCTTTTATTTCCAGGTATTTACATCAGGATCTGATGCACAACTAAGAAAATATCACATTTTGTTTGAATCCACCCATTTGTCATGTGAGCAAAAGTATTGGAACAGATATACTTAAAACATATTTAAGTGAATAAGACTTAATATTTAGTTGCAAATCCTTTGCTTTCAATAACTGCAGCAAGTCTGTGACCCATTGACGTCACCAAACTTTTGCATTCTTCCTTTTTGATGCTTTCCCAGGCTTTCACTGCAGCCTCTTTCAGTTGTTGTTTGTTTTGTGGGGTTCCTCCCTTCAGTCTCCTCTTAAGCAGGTAAAATGCATGCTCTATAGGGTTTAAGTCTGGAGATTGACTTGGCCAGTCTAATACCTTCCATTTCTTGCCCCTGATGAACTCCTTTGTTGTTTTGGCAGTGTGTTTTGGGTCGTTATCTTGCTGCATGATGAAGGCTCTGCCAATCAGTTTGGTTGCATCTTTCCTTAAATTGGCAGACAAAATGTTTCTGTAGACTTCCGAGGTCATTTTGCTGCTGCCATCATGTGTTACATCCTCAATGAAGATTAATGAGCCCGTCCCAGAAGAAGCCATGCAAGCCCAAGCCATGACATTACCTCCACCGTGTTTCACAGATGAGCTTGTGTGTTTGGGATCATGAGCAGTTCCTTTCTTTCTCCAAACTTTAGCCTTTCCATCACTTTGGTAAAAGTTAATCTTTGTCTCATCAGTCCATAAAACTTTGTCCCAGAATTTTTGAGGTTCATCTCTGTACTTTTTGGCAAATTCCAGCCTGGCCTTCCTATTCTTCTTGCTAATGAGTGGTTTGCATCTTCTGGTGTAGCCCTTGTACTTTTGTTCATGAAGTCTTCTGCGAACAGTAGATAGTGATACCTTCACTCCTGCCATCTGGAGGTTGTTGCTGATCTCACTAACAGTTTTTTTAGGGTCTTTCTTTACAGCTCTCACAATGTTTCTGTCATCAACTGCTGATGTTTTCCTTGGTCTACCTGTTCGACGTCTGTTACTTAGTACACCAGTAGTTTTCTTCTTCTTCAGGACATTCCAAATGGTTGTACTGGCTATGGCCAATGTTTCTGCAATGGCTCTGATTGATTTTCCATCTTCTCTAAGACTCACAATTGCTTGTTTTTCACCCAAAGACAGCGCTCTGGTTTTCATGTTGTTTTCACCTCTGAATACAGTCTGCATAGACAAAACCTATCTTACCCAATCTGAACCTGAGTGTAGACATTCAGTGGTATTTATTGATTGAATAATGTATGTAATAGGACACACCTGGGCAACAAAACACACCTGTCAGTCACATGTTCCAATACTTTTGCTCATGTGACAAATGGGTGGGTTTGAACAAAAAGGTGATATTTTCTAATTTGTGCATCAGATCCTGATGTAAATACCTGGAAATAAAAGCTGAAACGTTGATCTCTGGTTTCACATTCATCGTTTGATGTCAAGCCCAAATGTTTTCAGTCTACAGCAAAAATAAAGGAATTGGACTCACTGTTCCAATACTTTTGGAGGGCACTGTATATATATCTTTCTTTTTCAAACAGATTGAACGTTGGGAGAAAAATACAATTTATAAAAATTACAATTCAGCAGGATGGTATCATTTTATTACAGATTTTAGATTGCAATTTGGGCCAACAGTTTTCTATATATTTTTAAGAACATCAAAGGATTACAAGACATCATCTACAAAACAGGACACAAACGTCTTCCTTTTTACATTGCGTAAAAATTCATTTAACAAAATGTCCCAATAATACTGTCTTGATTTATAAATCAATAAATAAGAATCCAATCTGTTTACCTTTGATTTTTGATATTCGGAAAAAAAAGAATCATGCAAATGGACTGCAAAAGGTAACATTTAAGATTTTTTAAACAAAATCCTGCTTTCAAAATGAAATGCATTATATGCATACAGTTAAACAACATAGCCACAGGCTCAAACACAGGAGAGGGAAAGTCTGTATCCCTCTGAACAATTAGATACATCTTGGCCACATGGCTATAGAACCTAAGTGGATACACAATTTTGAGAGACTTAAGCATCTTCTTTTTAAACGTCAATCTCCAAGATGGCTGTATTATTTACAATACATCAAAAACACACACACACACACATACAAACAAACAAACACACAGTGGAGTAAGGAAGCTATAACTTGAAGCTTGTTTGATTTGAGCCATACATGCAGCTCCAGAAACAAACATAACCTTTGCTTTTGAACTGAGAACTTTGTGTAATCATCAACGTACAAAATAAAATAGTACATTTGACATTTATTTGTTAAGTCTATCAACACATGACATTTTCTTCCACTACAAATACTGAACAAATTAAAACAACCTGAAATGTGCTCTATAAAATGCCTGTAAATTAATGTGGTATTTTACAAGATGATACAAAAATATAAACAAGAGATTTATGAAAATGTGATAAAAAAGGGACAAAAAGTGAAAATCCTTGACCAATAAATACCCACTGTGTGTTACATAACTGAAAAAAAGCTCTAAGCAAGTTTCTGTTGGCTAGGGTGATGAGAAGTATAAATACAAACATGAATAAATAAAAAAGAAAACAGGGAATATTATTTATGGTTAGTATCAAAGCATATAAAAAGATATTGTTCCCTCAAGAGTACTTTTTCTATAGAAAAATATAGCGCAGTCCATCTTGGTATAAGGTTCCCTACTTAAATTGCTCTGGTATATGTTCCATCTGAGACTGCATGCTGGTTGGAGGACTCGAAATTCCCTCTGACCAATCGGACATGTTAGAATGCGGGGAGGAGCTTGACCATTGGTCGGGGGAGCCAGGAGAAGGGGTCAGAAAAGGGTGTTTGGACACCTGCAGCTGCTGGTTGGGCGTGGTGTCCATGGGGCCAGAGTAGCTGTGCTGCGAAGGCGGGGTGAGGAACTGGGTGCTGGGCATGGACTGGCTGACAGAGGAGGGCAGTATCTGGGTCTCCTGGGGAAGGAGGGTGTGGATGGGCATGCTGGCGTTGCCTCCTGGGCCTTGCTGGAGCTCGGGGGCGTTCAGCTCGCTGCCGACAAAACTCTGGCTGCTGGTCGTGTTGGAGTTCTGAAGCTGGATGCTCTGCTGCTGGAGCTGCTGCTGGAGGGACTGCATCTGCTGGCTTGGCAGGAGGTGTGCGGCGCCCTGCAGGCCCTGGTAGCTCATCATCTGGGACGGATGGCCGCTGTGAAGCGACGCCAGCATGCCATGCTGCCCCCCGCCCTGGTGCAAGCCCCCCTGCCCCCCCGCGCCCCTCATGGGGTTGAACGGGCCGGGCTGGCTCAGGGCGGCGTGCATCCTGGACAGCCAATCGCATTGCCCGTTCATGCCCGCCGAGCCGTTGGCGCCCACCACCGGTAGGTGGGTGAGGCGGGGCGGCAGCGGGTCGAACTGCATCCGCGCCAGCTCCTGCTTGTTGGGCATGCCCCGGTGGCCTAGTCCCATGTGGGGGTCGGCCATGCCCTGGAGGTGATTGAGGGACATGGAGGGGGACGGCTGGAAGGGAGAGGTCATCATGGGAGGAGAGGCCACATCCGAGAGGTACCCGTGGGGGGACTCCAGCGAGTCGACGGGGGAGAGCACCCCCGAGCCGTCCAGGAGGCTGCCCTTCCCATCCTGGGACGCCTTCTTCTTGGCCTTGACGTCCTTGCTCTCCTTGCAGCCGATGCCCTTGGCGCTGGGCTTGCGGGCTTTCTTGCCCTGGCCCTGGGGCTTCATGCTCCCCAGGTAGCCGTTGGGGGAGCACAGCGGCGGGGAGAGGGTGGTGCCGAGGGACCCCCCCCCGTGCATCGGCGGGCTGCGGACCAGGTTGTACTCGTCCATGAGGCGGACGATGTCGTGGTGCATGCGCTCCTGGCCGATGTCCCGGGGCAGCCGGTCCATGTGGTCGGTGATCTCGCGGTTGGCAAAGTGCTCCAGGAGGACCTTGGCCGTCTCGTAGCTGCCCTCCCTGGCGGCCAGGAACAGAGGGGTTTCCTCCTGAGAGACGGGACGGGAGACAGGGAGGGATGAGGGGAAGGAAGAGAGAGGGAGAGAGAGAGAGATAAAGGGGCGCACTGTTTATTCCAGGGGAGGTGGAGTGGGTGGTTGTTTTGGTAGTTCATCTTGTATAGGATCAGCAGAGATAACTTTTTAAGGATATTTTCGTGGTTAATCTTGTATGGGATCAGCATAGATAACGTTTTAAGGATGTTTTTGTGGTTAATCTTGTGTAGGATCAGCAGAGATAACGTTTGAAGGATGTTTTCGAGGTTAATCTTGTGTAGGATCAGCAGAGAAAACGTTTGAAGGATGTTTTTGTGGTAAATCTTGTATGGGATCGGCATAGATTGCGTTTTAAGGATGTTTTCGAGGTTAATCTTGTATCAGGTCAGCAGTGATACGGGTTTAATGCTCACTTTGTTGTCCTGCAGGTCCTTGTTGGCACCATTCTTCAGCAGTACGATGGCTGCCTCCACATTGTTGACAGCGGCTGCCCAGTGCAGGGCAGATTTACCTGTTCGGCAGACAAACAGCACTCAACACAGAGTCTAACAACGCATGTTCACACTGGCTAAAAGTACAGTGTGCTTTAACGGGATCGATCACAGGACGTTCCGTGCAAGCTGCCCCGTCCAGCTGGCCCAGTGACGACAGGAAGCTGAAAGCTGACTGTACGAGGCTGGGGAGGGGTTGGGGGGGTGGGGAAGAAGCGTACCGAAGTCGTCAATGGCGTTGACGTCAGCGTGGCAGGTGATGAGCTCCTCCACCATGCCCTCCACGGCCAGCCTGGAGGCCAGGATCAGAGGGGTGGTGCCGTCCTGCATGCGGGCGTCCAGATCTGTGGCCCGGTTCCTGATCAGAATCTACAGAACAACAAGTGTCGTGTTCAATTAGGAATTGAATCGAACGATTCAAGTTCAACCAGAACAGAATGTTGATCAATTAAATATGCGAATATAAAAAATGTATACTGTAATTTTCGGACTATAAGCCGCGCCTTTTGTCCCATTTTTCGACCCTGCGGCTTATTTAACGGTGCGGCTAATCTATGGATTTTTACAGCTAACAGCTAACGGCTAATACATGGATGCTTCCTCAAGCAGCCATCTCTTTCCCGACAATCCCCTCTGTGCACAAACCCTTACATATGGTAATTAAACATTAAAACACCTGCGGCTGATAGTCCAGTGAGGCTGATATATGTACACATCATTAAATTTAGCTGCTGCGGCTTATATAACGGTGCGCCTTATCGTTCGAAAAATACAGTCTATACATTTTTTGCATTTTTCATGCTTTATTGGACAGTTTGTAAGTGAAACGTGACAGGAAAGGCAGGGGGAGAGCGAAGGGAAGACACACAGCAAAGGACCAGCCGGATTCGAACCCAGGCCGCTGTGGTAAGGCCTCCAGCCCCCCTCCCCCACTATCTGGAAGTCTCCCTGAGGTGTCACCCTACACCGCCACCCCCCCCCCCCCCCCCATCCCCCCCACGACCCCCCTCACCTGGAAGACTCCCTGGGCGTCGGCGGCCACGGCGGCGTGCAGCGGCGTCCGGCCCATGTTGTCCTGGACGTTGGCGTCGGCGCTGGCCTCCAGCAGGCGCTTGGCGGCATCGGAGCGGGCGTAGCGCGCCGCCAGGTGGAGGGCCGTCTCGCCCGTGCGGTCCGTCTGGTTGTGGAGGTTGGCACCCTGGTAGATGAAGTCGCTGATGACGTTGGCCGACGCGTCCTCCTCCTCCTCACTGTTGCCCGTCTCCAGGCCCCCGCCGCTGCAGGAGGCGATCATCAGGGGGGTGAAGCCGTCTGGGCGGAGGGGGAGGGACGGGAGGGACGGGAGGGGGAGGAGGAGGGAGGGAGGGGAGGAGAAACGGGAAGAGGGGAGGAAGAGGAAGGGAGGAGGCCGTGTTTAGTGCGACGTGAGAATCCACCGATTCGGAAAAGCTGTGGTGTTTTGAAGTGCACGGTCAGCACCCCCCCCCCCCCCCCACACCTCCACCGTCACCCCTGCCCGGTGACTGCTACAAACTTTCCCTGCACTTCAAAGCGCGGGAGGAGATCAAAAAAACGAGGCAACAACAAAACAAATCGAACGTCGGATTCGACTCTGGTTTTGCCTCGGTTGAATCATCACAGCTTTGTTTTCGATAACGGATTGGGATCGAGCCGCCCGTTTGGCTGCCTCTGAAGGAGATGAGCAGTCGGAGGGGATAGACAACCCGGCTTGTGAAAGCCAGGCGGCTGGAAAAGTGAGAATGATCCTCTTCTAAGAGGCAGCTCAGCCAGTCAGCTTGGATGAGTCTCTCTACTCTTCAAAAGGAGACCCGAGCTCCCAGATCTAGCAGATTTTGTCGATTCAGGGAACATCGATCCGTATATGTAAAGAGGTGTGCTCTAGTTTTAAGCACCGTAATTCTGGTTGTCTTAAATATTCTTCGGGGGGGGGGGGGGGGGGCAGCATAAAAGGGTGTTTTTGTGTGTTGAGGCCTTTATTGGTTTTATTAATAAAGCATGTAGAAAGAGAAGGCCTATTACTGGTCACATGGTTCATCAGAGCTGGAGTTTTCCCCTCGGGCCCCAGGCTTCCAGCCAGCTGCTTTGAAGAAGATCCTTCCACCCAGAGGACATGGGGCTTTAGTACCTCCTACACACACACACACCTCCTACACACACACACACACCTCCTAGACACACTTCCTTACCCACACACATGCAGTTCACGCAGACAAACATGCGGGTGTGTGCACAAGCCCGCAAACACACATACAGGTACTTACTGAGCAAGCGTATTCATATGCTAAAATACAGATATTTATTTTGCTTGTTATGCTACAGAATTTAAGGAAATCGTTTGGAAGGGGCGTGGGAGCTATAAGACATTTGAGAACATACATTGTTTTATATTATTTACATCATTTCACTTCATTAGTTAATGTATACATTCTGGGTAACAGCACAAATACTTTCTCCAGTGAAATCTATCCCAAAAAGTCTTCAAGTAACCCTGAAACTAATATAAAACACATTTCTGACTTCTGGACTTTGTTGCAAAGAAACACAATCTCCAGAAATCAGTTAGAATGCTGGTAGTGGCTCACTGACAGACTGAATTATCCTTCTTTCAACGTTCACCACACCACAACAAAATCATAACATTAAAAAAGGATTTGTTGTAGTCGTGCCATCCTAAAGAAGCACAGTCTATCCACCCTGAAACCCTTCCCTAACGACTTAGAGAGTAGCAGTTCACCCACCTGGTCCTCTGACGTTCACATCCATGCAGTAGCTCTCGATCTCTCCCTGGGGTGGAGTGGGGGCCACGGAGGGGACCCGCAGGTCGGCTGCATCCAGGTGCTGCTGGGTCCACTGCCGCTGGTCCGGCTGGTCCTCCAGCTCCAGAATCGCCTGCTCCTCAAACTGCTACAGAACCACAAGTCTGGGTGTCAGCCGTTGCCCCAACGAAAGAATGTCCAAAATGGCGTTCTCAATCGTCTAAACGGCACAACGAATGAGCGAGAAGCTATGTTTCCTCATCGTCAGGTCAACTTTCGAACCTGCCTGAACCAGCGGGGGTTCTTCTCGGGCGAATCGCCCCCCCCCCCCCCCCCCCCCCCCCCCCCCCCCCCCGCCGTCCGGTTGCTCGTGCTCCCCCTCCTTACCCTGAAGCGCTTGGCGTCGGACGACTCCTCGTCCCCCCAGTCCTGGTGAGTGTCGTCCATCAGGGCCAGGTCCGAAGGGTTCTTCAGAGGTCTGCAGGTCAGGAGAGAGACAGGCTCCGGTGAGGACCCAGAAGCAGCGAGCAGCTGCGCCCCCCCCGACCCTGTCCTCCCTCAATTAGCGGCGGCGCGTCGACGCCGGAGACGAAAGCGTCAACTGAGCCTCCCCCCACCCTGTCCCGCTCGCCAGCTCAGACGAGTCAATGAACACACCGCTACCTAAACCTGCTGTGACCCTCTCAGGAGGAACCCAGCCCGCCCCCGTCTCATCCACATCTGTCCTACTACACGACTTCTCCTTACTGCTACCCAACCCCAAAACCCCACCCCCCCAAAAAAGGAAAATTACATTCTACCCTACCCTATTCTACCCTACTCTACAACCCAACTCTTGACGACTCAGGGTAGCACATCCAAACTCCACAGAAACTCAACAGCTGAACCCGACGCGACAAAGGAGAACGTTCCGGGCCCTGGCGGGTCAACTTACTTCAGCCTCACCGAGTCCTCCCCAACGGGCTCCCGTCTCTTCTTCTTGCTGGGCTCGCTGCTCTTGAAGCCCTCGGGGAACCACAGCTGTCCGTGCTCGCGCCGCCGCTTCCTGGACGCCACCATCCCCACGCCCAGGAAGGCCAGCAGCCCCAGCCCGACCAGGACCACGTAGACGGGGTAGAGCACGGGGGGAGGAGGGTCCGACTCACCTGGAGGGGCGAGGGGGGAAAGCATGGTCAGGGTTGCGGGGGGGGGGGGAGAGCGCGAGGGGGGGTAGTCCAGCTCGGCTAGGCTAGGGATAGCTCCCGTTCCAACGCAGGACCCCGAGCTCTGTCCATCAGCCAGCGGCGCCCAGACCAAAATGATGAGCCCCCCTCACATTTGTCAAACAAGGTTGTTCTATCTGTTCGGATGATCTGAATTGCTAACCGCTCCCCATCTAAGCACATAAAAAAAGAGAGTGAGAGAGAGCGAGAGAGCGAGAGAGAGCGAGAGAGAGAGAGAAGAAAAAAACACCTCCCTTTTCTCTCTCAACCCAGGGTACCAGGAGACAACTTTACCATTTCTTCTTAAAGGGAAAAAAAAAGAGGGGGGATTAATGAACTTCAAATTACTGCACGCGCTGTAAGCTGTAAAGACGTAGGATTTATTCGGATTTTCAAGATAACAAAGACTCCCAACTTCTAGCACACTCCCGATCAATTTTTCCCCTTCTCTTTTTTCCCTCCGCTAACGATTTTGAAATGATAAACTCTCCCCACCTAAACCCTTAGAGATGCATTAAGTCCTGGTATTACACTCAGAGAGGTGAAGGTTGCAGCAGCCTCACACTGTGAGATGAACGTGTGTGTGTGTGTGTGTGTGTGTGTGTGTGTGCAGTGAAAACGGAGAGAGGGAGCGAGAGAGAGGGAGGGAGCAGTAGACTGGTATGTAGCTGCGGTAGGGGCCTGTTTGAGTTGATTTCGGGCAATTAACCATCTGAGGCCCGAAGCGAAAGGATTTACACACCAACGGTATGATTGATTGTTTAGTCCTCCCGATTCAAAATCGCATTTGTTCTATTGTTGATAAACAAACACACGATCCGAGAGCCCCCGGCACCCCTTAGATGAAGGGGGCGGGACTCTGGATGTTTTCCGTTTGGCTGTCTGTGTGTGTATTCTTTGGGAGAGAAAAAAAAAGCGGACGCGCCTTTTAAACACCGTGAAGGGGGTAAACATGCGTGTCTTCTTCGCCGGAGGAGAGCCACACGAAGACACTTACTGCGGACGGCCTCGATGACGTAGGGGATGTCGAGGCTGCCGCTGGAGGCCAGGGCCCCCAGGAAAGCGGCCACGTCCGTGGCGCTGTGGAAGCACTCCTCGTACTGCTGCAGGCACTGGCGGTTGTCGATCTCCAGGTACACGATCGACCTGAGGAGACACGACGCACGAATGACGTCACAGTGTATTTACCCCCTTTCGAAGCGGTCGGATAACCCTTTACGTTCACATTACCAATGCTTTGATCCGAACTGACTAGGAAACTTGTTTAAGGGTGAAGCAAAGACACTTTCTTTCAAAGCGAGCCGAGCCTGTCGACACCGGAGGAGTCTGGGAAAAGCCGTAGGTGTTCCACCTCGTCGGTGTTCCTTCGTTCATCGTGAAGGCTTACCCTTTAATCTGAATGTGGTCCAGCTCCCTCCTGTCTCTTCCGAGCACTCGGGACAGGCTCCCCTCCACCTCGCCCGGCGCAGCCGCCGCCCCCCCCCCCCCCACCAGTCGGCCGAGCGCTTCCTGTTGTGCTTCCCGAGTTCCCGGTCGCTGCCGTAGTACGGGTAGAGCATGAGTTCGCCGCGCGCGTCCTTCCGGAACAGCACGTTGGTGTGGAGCACGCGGCTGAGCTCGCGCAGGAACGACGAGGTGATGTTGCGCAGCTGCTCGGGCACGATGTAGACCACGAGGACCAGGCGGCCCGCCGCCATCTTCTCGGGGACGTCGTCGGCGCAGTCCAGGCCGTCCCACTCGCACTCGGCCTTGTTGCAGCCCTGGTCGCAGTGGCCGTCCGCGTAGTGGTCCTTGCAGTACTGGTCGTACAGCGGGCTGGTGGGCGGACGCGTCAGAAAGAGGACAAGGTTAAGAATCGTCGGTTGCTTCGGATCAACATAACAGTCTTCCGAAGGGCCCCTATCTTGGTTATATTTGTGACTTGATATATCAGTCGTATTTCAACCCTAAATAAATACATATGTCATTTATTATAATGATATATTTCATATACATACACGAACAGTACGCTGTAAATTATGACATTTACGACATGGAGAAAGCAGACACTGAAGGCGGCATACATGATTATTATCTATAATATACATATTCATATTTTAACTTTTGCTCAGGGTATATCGTTTTGTTTGAACCAGTCTACTGAAGACTTTTCCGGAACACTCCGGCCACGCGGCACTCACTTGCACTGCACCTCCGCATCCTGGCAGTCGAAGCCGTCGTAGAGGCAGCCGGCGTTGTTGCACTGCTGGTCGCACCTCCCGTCGCCAAAGTAGCGCCAGCACTGCAGCGCCGCCGTGCAGTTCTGCCAGGGATCGTCGAAGTTCAGCGAGCAGTCGCCGCCGTCCCAGCCGCAGGCGTGGTTGTTGCACGCCGCGTGGCAGGAGCGGTCCCCCCGTCGCTCGGCGCACTGGGCCACCGGGCAGCTCTCCTCCACCTCGGCGGGGGGGGGAGGGGTGATCTCGCGGCCGAACCCGCCCGGGGAGCGCGGGTCCAGGATGTGACACAGCAGCCCGTCGAAGCGGGAGGGGCACACGCAGCGGTGGTACGGCGGCGCCGAGGTGTACTCGCAGGTGCCCCCGTTGTAGCAGGGGTTGTCCGTGCAGGGGCTGCTGCTGGGGTACTGGCACGCGGGCCCGGAGAAGGCAGGAGGGCAGAGGCAGCGGGGGCTCCGGGGGCCGGAGACGCAGGTGCCGGCGTTGAGGCAGTGGAGGGAGCCGCACGCCTGGGCGTCGTACTCGCACGTGGAGCCGGTGTAACCCTGGGCGGGGCACAACGAAGGAGTGAGCACAGCCGGAGGCTAGAATCGG
Source organism: Hypomesus transpacificus (assembly GCF_021917145.1). Taxonomy (NCBI): domain Eukaryota; kingdom Metazoa; phylum Chordata; class Actinopteri; order Osmeriformes; family Osmeridae; genus Hypomesus; species Hypomesus transpacificus. The sequence continues at coordinate 3,255,578 of NW_025813826.1, read as the reverse complement.
CGATGGGTTCAACGGCAGTGGGGTGTCTGGAGCAGTGTGCTCGGATCATGGGAACGATGTCGGTGCGGGTTGTTTGTAGGGTCACCGCATTTGAAGGCTCTCGCTCTTACAGTGGGAGGTAAGCCTCAGGTGGGAGGTTTACGGGATCGTATTGTGATGAGCAAACATGCATTTCTGGTATGGTAAACGGCAGGCGTGAGATAGGCGTGTACTCGTGTGTGTGTGCGTGAGTGTGTGTGTATGCATATGATGTTGCGGAAATTCTTCAGAATGTGTATGTGTGTATATGGATGCGAGACTGTGTATGTGACTCTGTGTCTGTGCTTGTGAGTCTGTGTGCAGGGGGTGGGGGTCGAGTTTACTCACAGGTGGACACTTGCAGATGAAGCCCTGAGGAGTGTTGCTGGCCACCGCACAGGAGCCTCCATTCTGACAGGGTCTGCTCTTACAACCGTCAAACACCTCCTCACAGCGCAGGCCTGACCGCAAGTAGCACACACGCACACGCGTCACTTTACAAGTTTACCCACGCTTCTGTGTTTTACCCCAAAATATGATTCCGCTAATTTGGCCCGACAGGCCTCTGTGAGGCAGTCGAACGACAGGAGCATTTGACCTTTATTAGCCCGCATAAAGGCTCACATTCTAAACTGACGGAAAAACACGTGCTCAGTATTTTCACACCTCACATTTACATTTAGTCATTTGTTCTTATTCAGAGCGACTTACAATAAGTACAGGGACATCCCCCCCCCCCCCGAGGCAAGTGCGGTGAAGTGCCTTGCCCAAGGACACAACGTCATTTGGCACCGCCGGGATTCGAACCTGCAACCATCTGATTACTAGCCCGACTCCCTAACCGCTCAGCCACCTGACTCCCCTGCAGTGTGTCTCTCTGACCTCCGCCGCTGCTCACCTGTGTATCCCGTCCGACACTCGCACCGGTAGTTGTTGGTGAGCTGCACGCAGTTGTGAGTCCCCCGGGTGTGGCAGGGGTTCGACAGGCACTCGTTGACGTCGCCCTCGCAGCGCTCGCCCACGTAGCCGGCCGGGCACGCGCAGTGGTAGCCCCCCACGCGGTCCACACACCTCCCCTTGTTGAAGCACTTGGGCTCCTTGGTGAGCGGGTTGGAAAACGGGGCGCAGTCGTTGACGTCGATCTCGCAGTGGTCCCCTGTGAGGTACGGCGGGGGGAGAGGGACAAAAAAGAACGGTCAGTGCCGACCACGACGTTTGTCCTTTTGTCCGATGGAAATCGGACGACTCGGGCGAGAGGACGTGTTGCGCCGACCGACTGTAAACGATCACCCCGAAAACGACAACCCGATTTCTTAGGGGCTGCGCACAAGCCCTTTAACACGTCGACGGGTCACCTTCATTAGAGAAATCCAGTTCAGACATGCGCTGGGCTGTTAAGCCCTAATTAATGAAGAGCTGCAGACATCTGGAGCCTAGGGGGGCAGAGAGGCAAGGGATGGAGGGATGGGGGATGTGTAGAGGGGTGGAGGGATGGATGGATGGGTGGAGGTGGTGTGGAAGAGCAAGGTGGGTGGGGTCCCTGACCTTGTGTTCCTCTGGGACAGGAGCATTTGTAGTGATTGATCAGGTCAATGCAGGTGCCCCCGTTCTGGCAGGGCTGGGAGAAACACTCATTGATCTCCTCGGAGCAGTTGGTCCCAACGTAGCCTGGTATACACTGAGAGGAGAGAGGAGAGAGAGGGAGGGAGAGGGAGAGAGACAGAGAGGGAGAGAGAGAGAGGGAGGGAGGGAGGGAGGGAGGGAGAGAGAGATACAGAGAGAGAGAGAGAGAGAGAGAGAGAGAGAGAGAGAGAGAGAGGGAGGGAGGGAAGGAGGGAAGGAGGGAGGGAGGGAGGGAGGGAGGGAGAGGGAGAGGGAGAGGGAGAGGGAGAGGGAGAGGGAGAGGGAGAGGGAGAGGGAGAGGGAGAGGGAGAGGGAGAGGGAGGAAATGGAAAAGACAGAGAGAGGGGAAAAGGGATAGAGAAAAGAGGAGAGTCAGATCGATGTTTGACATGAAACACAGCTTATTTTGTTTACCGAGCTGTTTTCCTGGCCCTGCATTCTGCCAAGGCCAGCGATATATTTTTCATGGAGGATCAAAACGCTGGTGAGCATCAATTCTCCTTCAGTTCTACTCTCCTTCTCCTCACTGTCCTAGAGCTGAGTTTATAGTGAAAGACAGGTTTTTATGAAGCCCAACACAACCTGAAAGTCCATTTACGATGAATAAAGTCCACCAGCTCGGCTCACGTTTCAAAAAGCTCTCTTTTCTAGAACGTTCCGTGTGCTCAGTGCTCTGAGTGAGCAGTCAAATCCAGCAGCCCACCTTGCAGGCGTAGCCACTCAGGAAGTCGGTGCAGGTCGCTCCGTTCTGGCAGGGGTTGGGCGTGCACTCGTCCACCTGCTCCTCGCAGTAGCTGCCCGTGTAGCCCGCCTGACACTGGCAGTAGTGGCTGCTGCCTGCATCCAGACACTGACCAGAGTTACCACACAGCTGCAGCACGTCCACACCTGGGGGAGGAGAGAGGGAGGGAGGGATGGAGGAGGAGAGGGAGGAGGAGAGGGAGGGAGTAGAGGGAGTGGAGGGAGGGAGGGAGTAGAGGGAGTGGAGGGAGGGATACAAACGTGGAGAGACAGAGAGATGAAGATAAGTATGTCATCATGTATCCTGTCTTGGTCTAACCCTTCATTCACCCAGTTCAGAAAACATAGCCTGTTGAGGATTCCCACTGGAAAAGCACAATGTACAGCTACACAAACACACCCTAACACAAACACACACACACAGCTACACGCACATCCATACACCCAGAAACGCACACACACACACACACTATCACGCACAGCTACACACCCAGACACCCAGACACACACACAGTCGTCCAGAGAGCAGCTCTCTCCTTACCTCTCTGCTTGGCCGCCACCTGGCAGGACACGCTGGGCACGTCGCAGTAGTGACCCGTCCAGCCTGTCTCACACTCGCAGGTGTAGATGGTGCCCCTCTGCCAGCAGCTGCCCCCGTTCTTACAGGGCGACGAGTCACACCAGCGCACCAGGTTCTAACGCACACACACACACACACACACACACACACAGGTTAGGTCAGGGACAGTCATTTCACAACACGGCGGAACTGACCCTTACCAACAGCACATTTAACTGCGGGGTAGGTCGTTTCGCGGAAACCAGGCATTTTTGCACGGGTTGAAAAGTATCCAACCCAAACTATCCCCCCCCCCCCACCCCCCTCTTTCAAATCCACTCCCCCCCAAAACACACAAAGGCGCTACCTGGCAGTTGAGGCCCGTGTATCCGTGGGGACAGGAGCACTTGTAGGTTCCGTAGCTGTCCAGGCAGGTGCCCCCGTTGACGCAGGGCTTGGAGTCGCACTCGTTGATGTCGTGCTGGCAGTAGATGCCCGTGAACCCCGGCGGGCACAGACAGGTGAAGGTGTTGATGCCGTCCACGCAGGTACCACTGTTGAAACACGAGCTGGGGAAGAAAAGACCAAAAAAAGTTCACGCGTGTCCATGCGGTTATCAAACAGAAGGGTTCCCCCCCCAAAAAGTGCAATGTTCATTCTGAGATGGTCGAGTGTCCCGTCATTGGAACAGTTGACGATTCTTGTCTATTTGTCTTGGGATGACTCTCTACCGCAGGGGGCAGAAGTTGACGAGGTTTAGGGTTGTGCACTGGGGGGCCCAGCGCACTGGCCCGACAGACGGGATGTCGGACAAAAGCTCAGGTAATAGACATTGTCCCGACTTGACAATATTGACCCTGTACCGTAAACATGGCGCGACGACAGTGTAGTGGCCGATTACCTCTCGGTGCAGTCGGGCGTGTTGTTCTCACAGTTGATGCCACCGAAGCCCGGGGAGCAGGTGCAGGTGTAGCTGTTGACGCAGTCGGTGCAGTTGGCGTCGTTCTGGCAGGGGTCGCTGTCGCACTCGTTGATGTCCTCCTCGCACCTCGTCCCTCGGAAGCCGGGAAGGCAGCTGCACGCGAAGGAGTTCACCTCGTCTTGGCAGAAACCCCCGTTGCTGCAGGGGTCTGAGCGGGTCGAGAGGAAGGCCCGAGGGGAGTTAGCTTTTAGCTTAGTGCAAGTTCCTCCGACCCACTGTTGTCTTTCGGACTACCTGATTTCCTTTCATTGGCTATCGCTGGTTTGACGTCGACTGATGCTAAATCACCCCAATACGTCAACTCATCCGTTGCTAGCCGAGAGACTGTGGCCTCTGTGACCTAACCTAAACCCTATTTTTATTTGATCTATGTTATTTAGACCTTCATTTGCTCAGTGTACTTTACTTTGTTTGTTTCTACCTTAGAAGTTCTACATTGAGTACATTGAGAGCAATGTAAAAACCGGATCCAAATTACACACACTTGGCCAATAAAGCCTTTTGTCTAGGGGATTTAAATATTGGCCAAACAATCAAAACCATTCCACTATGTTTAAAGGAAGAGGGGTAAGCTGAACAGTGTACTGATATTAACCAAATATGCTGGAATTGCAGGTATTTGACTATGGATTGAAACCAGAGCAAAAATGGTCGAAGTAAAGTTACATTTCTTAGGTTTCTCCCATTTTTTCTCCTCTAATGAGTTTTTCTGTGAGTTTTTTCCTTGTCTTCCTTGTGGATTTAGGTTGGTTGAGGGGCGATTCTATGGGCGTATGTGAAGCCCTCTGTGACAAGCTTGCGTGTAAAAAGGGCTATACAAATACATTTAGATTTGATTGGAAATTGATATGTATTAACATTGCAAATGAATCAACTCAAATACAAGCCAAACATGATACCAAATGAAGGCTATAAAACGGACCTCCTCTACCCTGATTAGTGTAAATCAGAGAGAGAAAGAGAGAGAGGTGAGCAAGGAGAAAGAGTAGGAGAAGCCAGAGCTGAGGAGAAGCCCTCAGGAGAAGAACAATCTAGAGAAAAATGTTACACATTCCCTTTTATACCCAACTGCTATCTGTAGGAACAACCAACCAGGCCACACCTTGACCCTTACTTGTCAACATATGACGAGCAATGCAACAGTCAGTCGAGGTGTGAGAACCATCGAGCAGAGACTCCAACTGTCCAGCAACTCCAGTCTTTGGCAAATGAGAGGCGGGGGGGGGGGGGGTCGCCCGGCCTACAATTCAGACTCTCCCTGCGTCCCCCCCACCCAGCTCGACAGAGGAGAGGGAGAGGAGGGCTAGGACCTACTGGGTTTGCAGTCGTCCATGTTGGCCTCGCAGTCGCGGCCGCTGTAGCCCGGCTTGCAGCTGCAGCGGTAGGAGCCCGGGCTGTTCTGGCAGGTGGCGCCGTGGAGACAGGGGCTCTTCACGCACTCGTTGATGTCCACCTCGCAGGTGTGGCCTGAGGGGGGAGGAGCAGAGACAGGGCTCGGGAAGGAGAAGAGAGACAGGGCGGGGGAGGGTGGGGGTCGTGTGTGGAGGGTCTGTGTGCAAAGTGTGTGCGCAGTGTGTGCGTAGTGTGTCTGTGGAGTGTGTGTGGAGTGTGTGCGGAGTGTGTGTGCAGTGTGTCTGTGGAGTGTGTGCGGAGTGTGTGTGCAGTGTGTCTGTGGAGTGTTTGCAGAGAATGTGGGCAGAGAGTGTGTGTGGAGTGCGTGCGGAGTGTGTGTGTGTGTGTGTGGAGTGCGCTCGGAGTGTGTGTGGAGTGTGTGTGGAGTGTGTGTGGTCATCTCACCCTGCCAGCCCTTGGGACACACACAGGAGAAGCTCTCGTAGTCCTCAGACTCTTGACAAACACCTCCGTTCTGACAGGGCAAGGGGCTGCAGGGCGCCAGCAGCGTCTCACAGTTCTCACCTAACACACACACACACCCATTATCACCTGGAGTTCATATTATTGTATTACACATTGGTATCACAGCATTTGGGGCCGGGTGGATACGGCTGTGGTCAGGATCTGATTGGTGGGCAAGGCTGTGGTCAGGATCTGATTGGTGGGCAAGGCCGTGGTCAGGATCTGATTGGTGGACAAGACTGTGGTTTGTTGATGTGGTCACAGTTTGTAAAATGTGATTTGTGTGATAACAACTTAAGTCAACTTGCATATATAACTGTATTGGGAATTATTCTGTGTGCAACAATCCAGTCTGAAAAGATGGACAGTACTGGAGCTGTTTGGACCAAATGTTACAACTCCTATCTGTTTTCCACGACACCCAGCCCGGACAGGAAACAGCCCGCCGCTTCCTGTCATTGTCTGAGCATTTGCTGTTCTGTGAGACAGGAAGCCGGCAAACAGGAAATGTGTCAAGCACCCATTCCCACCCGCGTGACAAGCCCTACTATTATTCCAGGGCTGGGATGATATGTGGATTTTTCCAAAAAGAAAACTCGGGGAATCAATACAAAGAATCGCCCAGAGGTGGTCCATCATGATCTGTTTTTTGAACTAATACCTCGTGAGAGGACACACTTGGGAGGAAAATATTGTTCACGTCTCGTTATCAGTGACACCGAAGTGTCACAGAGGGCCAATGTCAACAGACGCTCGGTGCGTTTACGCCCAGCGGAAGTCTTGCGGCTGAACTTTAGTGGAAAACGAGGATCTTAAACATGCCTTTTCATCCGTGGCTCTATCGCGGTGCCCGGACGACGAGGACTTTAGAACTCACAGGCAGGAAACAGCAGACGCTTTCGTCTTAGCGTATCAAACATTCCTCGAGTCAATATTTTCATACCGGTGTAAGGGAGGAAGCAGTTGCACTTGTAGCCCGCCACGTCGTCGATACAGGAGCCCTGGTTGAGGCACGGGTTGGACGCACATTCGTTGATGTTGGCCTGGCAACTGGGACCTGAAAACCATCCCGACGCCAAAAGCGAGTTGAGCAGCAGTATCAGAGCTGGAACGAGGGGAACGGGACCCGTTTCGAAGACGAGCGTTCAAGCACACACACACAAACACACGCGCTCACCAGTAAAGCCTGCCCGGCAGGAGCAGGTGTAGCCGCTGGTCATGTCCTTGCACGTCCCTCCGTTCATGCACGGGTTGGACTCGCACTCGTTGTTGTTGACGTCGCAGTCCTTCCCGCTCCAGCCCGAGTCACACAGACAGTCGTACCTGAGCGGGGAATGGCGCTTCCTCAACAACATGATCGAGCATTCGCCTCGATCACCACACACTTTTTCGACAAGAGAACCGCCTTTCGTCCGCTCTAGCGGAATCGTTCCCCCGAGGCGCTCGCGCATGCTCACCCGTTGACTTTGTCCTGACAGTGGCCGTGGATACAGGGGTTGCTCAGGCACTCGTTGACCTGGGAGAAGCAGGTGGCGTCGTGGTAACCGTCGGGGCACGCGCAGGTGAAGCCGTTGATGCCGTCTTGGCAGGTGCCGCCGTTGTGGCAGGGGTCGGGGGAACACTCGTCCACGTTGATGTTGCACATGGTGCCTGAGAGACACGACGGCAGGATTTGAGGTCTCTCGGCAGTCGGCAGTGATAGTAACACAGTCCCAGTAACACAGGAATACAGACAGTGACACAGTTAAAACAGAAGAGTCAAGGACATTTTAGCATAGATAGATCCTCAAGTTGGTTGAAACTCTCTTAAAACATCCTGTTGACGTTGAACACAAAGCACAGCCCGCTAGAAGACACCGCACAAAGGGGCCGCACAATAGGCCCTCTATCGGCGCGGCAAGTGTATCCGTTTACAGAAACGCGGTGGAGTTGGCCAGCTACCGGAGGAGACGACCATTATCCGGGAGGAGCCAGGTATGGCTGAGAGAGTTCAAGCACTTCTCCGGCCTTTTAACAGATCGGTTTTCAGGAGGCTTAGAGGGAGAGGTCTCTTGTTCAAAGCGCGGCGGGCCGCGGCGTGTCTGGAGGTGGGGCTGGGATACGGATACCTGCTCGTACTTTGCGAAGTGTGCTCGCTCGCCATCTGTCCCCCCAACCTACCACCCCTCCCTCCTCTCCTTCCCTCCCTCCTTCCCTCCCTCCCTCCCTCCCTCCCTCCCTTTTCCCTCCCCCTGTCCTCACCTGACAAGCTTGATCAGAAGACTACCACACTTCGCATTCTCCCACACCTGTCCTTTTCGTTTTCTTAACGATGTGTCAAATGTGTCTCTGGGAGGCATACAGTGTTCTGCACGCTCGTCTGGGATCTCCAGGCTTGTCTCACCACCCGCTCACGGCCCACTCACCAGTGTAGCCGGGGTCACAGACACATTCGTAGCCGTCAATCTTGTCTCTGCAGGTCCCGTAGTCGCATGGCTTGCTCTGACAGTCGTCTATGTTGACCTCACAGTTGACCCCTGAGAGAGAAGAACGGGGCTTTTAGCCTCCCCTTTCAACCCACGCCCACTGAGGGACAAGCTGTTGAAAGGCAGGAGCGACTGACGGAGAGAAGAAGAGAATGAGACGAGGACAGAGGTGGACCGAGAGTGACGGATAGAGATGTGTGTGTCAGAGAGAGAGAGAGCGAGAGAGAGAGAGAGAGAGAGAGAGAGAGAGAGAGAGAGAGAGAGGGAGAGAGGGAGAGAGAGACAGAGAGAGAGAGAGAGGGAGAGAGAGGTTGCCGTTGTTGTAAGTGAGAGTTGCTAGGTAGGCTAGGGGTAACTAGGGCTGGGTTGGTGTTCCAAGTGTAACCCACCTACTGTGCCCTTGGGGCAGGTGCAGACGTAGGCGTTGTCCCTGTCCTGGCAGGTCCCGCCGTTCCTACAAGGCTGAGATTGACACTCGTTGATGTTGGTCTCGCACAGGCGGCCCGTGTAACCTGGGCGACAGCTGCAGGTGAAGGTGGCCAGCCCATCTATACAGTCGCCGTAGTGACAGGGGCCCGAGGAGCACTCGTTGATCTCCGTCTCACAGTGCTGTCCCGAGTAGCCTGAGGCAAAAAACACATGTATACTCATGTATTCACGACTACAAACACAAATGTAAGAATCTGTCCGGATCTTTCCGCTGTCGTAAGACCTCGCCCGTACCTTCAGTGCATTTGCAGGTGTACTTGTTCGGCCCGTCGGTGCACTGTGCCCCGTTCTGGCAAGGCGTGCTGGCGCACTCGTCGATATCTATCTGGCAGTGGTTCCCACTGAAGCCTGGAAAACAAGGAGAGGGGGGGTGAGTGTGCGTGTGAGTGTGTCTACATTAGAACGAGGGCCCTCGACAGCTAGGCATGCATGCTAATGACCATGCCGCCCCATGTATTCAACCCTCGTCAGATAGCGTTCTCTTAAGGAGAGAGGAGAGAGAACATGTCAGCCTTTGGGGGGGGGGAGGGAGGGAGGGAGGGATGACAGGGAGAGGACTGCCTTTCACTGCAGTGTCAGAGCGGGCAGGGTCCCCTCCTTTTGTCCCCTCCAAACTTCGCCATCCCCTTCTGGTCCCACCACCCCACAGAAAGAGCAGCTTGACCTTTAACCCCTCCTCTCTTTAGACCGACCAGCAGGCCCCTGCACTTGGTGCTCGGAAGTTATGCTAATCGCTTTTTTCCCTCTAACCAATCAGTCGGTCCAGTCCACAGAAGAAGATCTCTTCTAGGGGCTTGGGAAGGTCTCTGCTCTGATTAGGAGATAAAGCCTTTCCCCCCCCCCCCCCGCTGGAACAAACAGTTAACACAAACCTAGCCGGATCGGGTGAATGTGTGCAACTCTGCACAGTAATATACGGATTTAGGAACAGTTTCCCTGGAATCCCACGTTTCAATTTCCCCCCAGTGGCGATGGTTTGAAATGAAAAGAGTGAGTTGAGCCCGGGGTGACCCGGAGCTTTACAAAACAACCGGGCTCCTCCCCATGTCTGTCCCCTAGTAGTCATCCAAACCACTCCCGCCTCCCTCCCTCCCTTTCCTTCCCCCTCCCCCCCTCCCTCCCTTTCCCTCCCCCCCCCAACACACACAGGAGAGGGGTTTGGCAGGCTAGTTCCTTGTGTTCTGTGCTGTTCAACCCCATCTACATGTATTCTTCAGCTTCCTGGGCTTTCTCCTCAGAGCCGGTCCTTTGATGTACCCCGCCTCGAAGCTGTGCTGTTTCCCTCCAAAATAACTTCCACTTCAGTGGCACTGCTCAAAGTCCCCCCCAAAAAACATCCCCCTCCCTCCCTCCCATCTCCCTTGCTCTCTCTAACGCTGTCCCTCTCGCGAGTCAAGTCCCAAGTAGTTCCCTGTCGGTAGCAACGCCACAGCCAGCACAGCATGGATACACAGCCCATGTTGTCGGCCCCCTATTCTCATCAAGACCGGCAAACTTTTTCCTCGTGTTCCAACTTCCTCAAGCAGCTCCTTTATAGATTTTTTCCCTCCCCATTCCTTCTTTTATTCGTTCAGCGCTGGCCCTCTGCTAAAGCCCGCCTAAGGGCTAGGATTAGGATCGGCCTCCCCTCTCCCTGTCTCACCTCTCTCTCCCCTGGCTCTCGCTCTCTCTCCGTGGCTTTCTCTCTCTCTCTCTCTCTCTCTCTCTCTCTCTCTATCTCTCTCTCGCTCTCTCTCGCTCTCCTCATCCTCTCTCTCTAGGGCTCTCTCCCTCTCTAGCCTCTCTCCTTGTTCTCTCTCTTCAATATCTCCTCAATCTCTCTCTCTCTTTAGCCCTCCTCAATCTCTCTCTTTCTCGCTGTTCAATCTCTCTTTTCGTCTTCATCTCTCCCTCCACTCCACTTCCGCCCTTAAAGGTAAGCTATCTCCCTTCCTCCCGGCACTCTCCTTCCTCCTCCCTCCTCTTCCTCTTCATCCCTTCTCTTCCTCCCTCTTCCTCCTGCTCCTCCCCCCTCCTCCTCTTCCTCCCCCCCTACGCAGTACCCAGACTCACCTGTAGGGCACTCGCAGTCGAAGGTGTTGATCTTGTCCTTGCACTTGCCGTTGTTGAAGCAGGGGTTGCTGGAACACTCGTCGGTGTTGACCTCACAGAAAACTCCCTCATAGCCTTCAGCCAATTAGCAAGACAAAAAGTGTCGGTTAGAGTAAAAATAATACAGTTCCAATGTCAATCAAAAGGATTTTGATCAAGAAAGACACCTCAAATGTTTTTGGTCCTACACTGTGACCTATGACCTTACATGCAGTGGAAGAGGGAGTTGTCCCCTAGAAGATGAAGGTGCAAAGCTCTTCTACTAAAGGATTAATGATCCTAACGGGCACCAATACATGCATATTGCTACAACAGTTTGTACCTATGTAGACAGACCAAAAGTGCAGTACTGTGGAAAGTACTGTGTAGAAAATCGGATGTACAGTAGTTTTTTTTTGGCTATTTTTACATTTTACGTTCAACAATTTGTCATTTTGTGTTTCTTTGGTCAATCCTGTTATTTACTCCCTGCTTTAGTTGGTCTTGGGTTTCCATTACACGGGGCGGAATTTAGGAAACATCTACAGAAGGTCTCTTTAAGGTTTCTATGACTACCTCTGAGGTTTGTCTGGGTAGTTCACACAGGTTGCGTGCTGTTCAGACAACCTTTCGCTCGTTCACTTCAAACTGTGAGCGAACTCACACTGTCCTTGAACGTTACCTGGCATGCAGATGCAGTGAAAGCTTCCTATCTGGTCCAAGCAGGTGGCTTCGTTCCGGCAGGGGTTGGACTTGCACTCGTTGACGTCCAGCTCGCAGCGAGCCCCCACGAAGCCATGTTGACAGCGGCACTGGAAGGAGCCTTTGGTGTTGATGCACTTCCCCGCGTGCTCGCACGGATTCGATCCTGGAGAAGGGAGGGGGACAGACGGCGGAACCCGGTTAGCCGACACTAGTGCTCTGAAGTCTTCTCACCAGTTCCCCATCGGCTTTTAAAACCGTCATGCAATCTTGGATTTCCTCTATGCCTGTACTGTACTGTTAGTGAAGAGTTAGTACCATAACCCGCTACACCTGTAGAGTGCAACGTACTATATGCAACAGAGAGCGGTGCGGCGGCGTTGGAAGTCGATCCCGTCCAAAAACGGAGAAACAAACGTCGACATTTCATCAACTTTGGGTGTACAAAGCATGAACGATGTCACCGTCTTTTGAGTGCTGCCGAATCTAAGCTGGCGTTTCCATGTGCTAGCCGCCTTCATGACTGGCGCCACGACGCAGCCCCGACAGGAAGCCTTACCCAGAGAGCACTCGTCCATGTCCTGGTCACAGGCGGCTCCAAAGTACCCCAGGGGGCAGGTGCAGATCGCCCGGCCGCTGATGGGGTTGGTGTCACAGTTGGAACCTTTCTGACAGGGGTTGCTGATGCAGGCGTCGTTCAGGTGGCAGAGCAGCCCTGGGGGAGGGAACGCAGGTTCGTTAGAGACCTTTCAGTCAGGCTTTACTCACGATGCACGCGATGAACAGCGGTCGTCGTGTTGCGAAGTTCACATTGGATGTTTCTGTAGCTCCAGGAACACGCCAGCCAGGGGTCTAAACCTAGTCCTAACATCCAGCCGAGGGTCCCATCCTAGCCCTAGTTCTAACCCTAACCTCCAGATAGTAGCTCCCACAGCACCACATAACAGACTAACACGAGCAGAGACCAATTCTTTTTTTGACAGTATGTAACCTATTCACTTTGCACTTTTTTAAAATACTTTTAACCCAAGAAACGTACAGGGACTTCATGACCTGGTAGTCACGTCCTCTACCGCCGAACTGCACTGACCTACACAGCAGTCGAGTTATCAGAGACGGATTCCGACGCGTGAGCGGCGCCCTCTCACCCTTGGACCCGTGGGGGCACTCGCAGTAGAAGGAGGCCACGCGGTCGTGGCAGATTGAGCCCGCCGAGCAGGCGGCGCTGGCGCAGTCGTCGATGTTCTCGCTGCAGTCCTCCCCCGTCCAACCGTTGACGCACACGCACTGGTAGCTGCCGTAGGCGTTGTTGCACGTGCCGCCGTTCTGGCACGCGTTGGGCATCAGCTGACATTCGTCCACGTCCTCGGTGCAGAACTGACCTGGGGAGGGCGGGGGGGGGCGGTGGGGCGGGGTTAGTGCTGTTTTTGAGAGAACCTCCTCGTTTGGTTGTCTGTGTGTGTGTGTCTGTTTGAGTGTATGGAAGTGTTTCTGAATGTTCGTGTGTTAATGACTGTGCATGAGTGTGTGTGTTAATGCCAGTGTGTGTGTGTGTGTGTGAGTGCGTGCATGAGTGTGTGCGTGTTACCTGTGAACTCTGGCTGGCACTGGCAGTTGTAGGTGTTGACCCCATCTACGCAGGTTCCTCCGTTATGGCACTCATGCCCGGGGCAGTCATCTATGTTGTGATCACAGTTCTGACCTGAGAATCCTGGAAAAAAAAGAGTCTCTTTCAAATGACGCACACACACGCACACACATGTTATCAAGCACGCACAGCACTGTACTTCACACACATACCCCGGCATCTGACACACACACGCCTGCGGTTCATACACCTTCACTTCATCCACACAGCCTCACTTCACACAGACCACAGCGCGTCACACACACACACACATGTACACACACACAGCACTGCACTTCACACACACTTCACACTGGATGACGAGAGGTGGAGTGGAGGGGGAGGGGGGAGGGCTATGAAAGCAAGGGGGATGCAAAGCCTTTCTTGGGCCTGCGAGCTTTCCTTGGTCCTGTGAGGATGTTGTCTCTGGACCACTTCCTCACGATAAGACCCCGTGCTTTCCTGCTCTCCCGTTCTCACAGTCCAGCCTGACCCACAGAAGAAGAAAACTGCTTCATCTCCTCTCTGAACCACAGAAGAGGAAAACTGCTCCACCTCCCCTCTGAACCACAGAAGAAGAAAACTGTTCCACCTCCCCTCTGAACCAAAGAAGAAGAAAACTGTTCCACCTCCCCTCTGAACCAAAGAAGAGGAAAACTGCTCCACCTCCCATCTGAACCACAGAAGAAGAAAACTGCTCCACCTCCCCTCTGAACCACAGAAGAGGAAAACTGCTCCACCTCCTCTCTGATCCACCTCAAATGACATCATCTCACTATGACCCTCTGAAAACGGATCAGAGTTCAGATACTTCAGTATGACCCTCGAGATTTTCTACAGTCTATGACCTGTCACCCAGGAGCAGTTTAGGGATTAGTCTATGACCTGTCACCCAGGAACGGGTACCGTCCATTACCTGGCACGCAGGAACATTCGTAGCTGGTGTCGCCCCTCTGAACGCAGGTGCCCCCGTTGTGGCAGGGCGAGGGACTGCAGGGCAGGTAGCGCCGCTCGCAGTTCTGCCCCGCGTACTCCCGCGGGCACTGGCACCGGTAGCTGCCCACCTCGTTGCGGCACACCCCGCCGTTCCTGCACGGCGAGGGGCTCTGGGCGCACTCGTTGACGTCCTGCCCGCACGTCTGGCCGGAGAAGGAGGGCGCGCACTGGCAGATGTAGTGCGCGTCGAAGGGCACGCAGCGGCCGCCGTTGGCGCAGGGGCTGGAGGTGCAGGGGTCCGCCTGCTGGCACGCTTTCCCTGGAGGGGAGAGAGGGGTCACATGTTCCTGGGACGTACGTGACGGGGGGCGTTCATCTTTGACGGGACTTTTCGGACATGCGAAAATAATTACAAACAGAAACGATGGGAGTCAGGTGGCTGAGCGGTTAGGGAATCGGCATAGTAATCAGAAGGTTGCTAGTTCGATTCCCGGCCGTGCCAAAGGACGTTGTGTCCTCGGGCAAGGCACTTCACCCTACTTGCCTCGGGGGAATGTCCCTCTACTTACTGTAAGTCGCTCTGGATAAGAGCGTCTGCTAAATGACTAAATGTAACTACATTTTGAGTACGAACAGCTCTTGCAACCACTAACCACCCAGCCCCAGTAGATGTCCTGACTAAAGTGCTTGTAGATGCCCTGAATAAGGCCTCTCGTAGATGCCTCGTGCTGCGGATGGATGGTGGCGTGGCGTGTACCTGACCACCCCGGGGGGCACTGGCACCTCCACTCCCTGGGGTTGAGCATCTCACAGGTGCCTCCGTTCCGGCAGGGAGAACTGAGGCACAGGTTCTCGGAGCAGCTGTATTCGTACAAGTTCCCGCGCGGCACCGCTTGACACGAGGCGCCGTGCTGGCAGGGGAAGGGCAGGCAGGGGTCACGGTGTTGGCACCGGCTCCCCACGAAACCATGGCTACACCTGGGGACAAAAGAGGGAGAGGAGTCAGGCTACTTGAGGTGGCGGGTGAGGACGAGCGGTGAAGGGGGAACGTGACGACACTGCTTTCACCGCTCCTGCCGGCTCTGTACGAGAAATCGACGTGACGGACACACAGCCTTGCGTGAACACAACAGGCGGGAAATCGTCGACTAGAGAATTCTTGCGCCTAATCCGGTCTGCTTCTTGAAATGTCGTGTCTGCGGCACCGTTGGTCAGCTCTTCACAGCCTTGCTCTCAGCCACTCCTTCACCCAGAGATTGAAATTATCCCTCGAGTTATGGAGGCTTTGAAGTCATGGGCCTTCGCCTCACAGCACTGTATTCATCTCCACGTAGACTGGAGGGCAGCACTTTGGACCCAGGTGCTTGCAATAAGCGTTACTGAAATAGGAATTAAGGATCTCATAAGATGCTTATTAACAGGAATAGGTGTATACGTGTCGATAGTATTAGTAAGGGTCAGGGCTAGGATGAGTGTTGACATCCATATGTGTTCATACAACTTGTTAACTTCTTAAGACCTTATTACCTGCGAAGTAACGCTTGATGGTTTAGGTTGGTTCAGGGGCAGTTCTATGGGCGTATGTGAAGCCCTCTGTGTTATGCTTGCGTGTAAAAAGGGCTATACAAATACATTTGATTTGATTTGTCACAAGCACCTGGATCTAAAGTGTTACCGGCTCGGTCCCCAGAGAGCTCGCGAGAGGGGATGAAGTGAGAGACAGAGATGCTATGTCAAGGGTCCAGTAACCTCTCTTTGGCTCTCTGGGCGGGGAATTCCATCACGTCCGTGTTCCCAAGATTGAAATGATGAAGCTGTAGATAGCTAGGCTCCAGGACTGTTCCTAATGTCAACATTTCAGTGTTTATTCAATATCAATCGTTTTCCAGTATTTATTCGACATCAATAATAATGTGTTTGTTTATGCCAATTACGCCAATTATGCCAATTTTTTTTTGCTTTATAAAACATCATGCCAATCCATACCATAATACAGACTACCATGGTCATACTATTGAGAGTCATTGAGAGTTGGGTCCCTGCTCAGCTACCAAAGACCAAAAGGACAAATACCATCACTGGTTCAGACGTGCACCCAGGCTCCGCCCGGGCCCAGACCCAGGCCAGGGCCGCGGGGAGCAGGTGCAAGCATGCTAATGAGGGCCAGCAGCTGCTCCCTCTCCATCCCCCCCCTCCCCCGTCCCTCCAGCAACCCCCCCCCCCCAGCCCAGGAGCATGGAGGCAGCCTGGCTATGCCGGGGCCCTGAATAGCACTGGAGCTGTTGAGGGGGGGGGCTGGGATTGAAGAATGAGTGGGCCCATTGTTCTTTCTCCCCCCCCATTTAGGGTATGGCTGAACGCTAGCTAGGCAACCTCAGACGTCCTCTCTCCCCTCTCTTCTCACAGATTCCTTTCTGACTTTGGCGGCTTCGATCTCCCCCTGTTGGGGTTTTCACTTGTTTTCCACCTTCTACAGGAATGGCCTTTCACCACCCCCCCCCCCCTCCATGAACCTTCCTACATCCCTCCCCTTCTTCTCCTCCTGGTGTTTATGGATTGTCAGTGATTAGCATGACACATTTATGGATTGTCCGTGATAGTATGACACAAGTCCACATTTAAAGGCTTCTTGAGGATGGTGAAACTTTGTGCTGCTCTTTTTTTTTGGGGGGGGGGGGGGGGGGGGGGGGGGAAAGATGGAGAGAAGATGGACAGCCAAACATCACCTGACAGAAACTGTGATGGTGGTTTAGAGGACCGGAAAAAATAAATGGAGAAAAGAGGAGAGGAGGAGAGAGAAAGACGAGGAGGAGAGAGAAAGAGGGGAGAAAGAAAGGAGGAGAAGGAGGAAAGGAGAGAGAAAAAGGGCAAAGGGAGAGGAATGTTGGTGTTTGCTGCCTCCTCCACCTGTCCTCAGCCCCTGAACCTCAGCCCTGAATGGAACCTTTCTAGCAGCTGCTCGCTATGGAGCTCTGCAAACACATCAGCTTCGACTCGGTGCCCCCGCCTCCCCCGTCCTCTCACAATGCCCCCCAATCTCACACCAAGACCTGAAAGACAAACACAGGAAGCCCTCTCTTCATTTCCCTCCACGTGTTCATGCAGGCCTGGTTATTTGCACACAGTCAACTTCAGCGCACGCTCAATGAGAAAAGACTGACAGTCATCTCTTTTACTTGGCAAGGGGTTCCCTTAGACAAATAACTGTCCTTTTCATTCTCCTCCTTCACCTCTCCCCTCCACCTCTCTTCCTTCTCTCCCCTTCGCCTCCCTTCCTCCTCCTTCCCCTCCCTTTTCTCATTTCCTGCAGTTTGCTCGGTGACTCTGGGTTCTTGGGGTAAGTCTCCCCCAACTCATGTCTGATCTGTTTCAAAGTGAACCCTTAGGGTCTTGGCTGTGTCCCCACTGCCTGCCTCTAATCACATACACGAGGGCTGACCTCCACCCCCTCCAGACCACATCTGGTAGTGTTCATTAGCGACCCTGTTTATTTGGTTCTATTACTGACAAGGGCCCATGGGAACCAGGCCGGGCACCCCAAGGGACTCTCCAGAGCTGGGCCTGAAGGAAGGAGGATGGTAGGGGAGCCGGGGGGCGGGGGCGGGTATTAAGTCACAACTGGTCTAACGACTGGAGCTACTGGGTACTTTTACAAGGCTGAGAACCACTTTAACTCTCCTGCTTCATGTGGCTGAGGACCTGTGTAAGTTGAAACCGCTAGCTACTGTCTCACCTCATTCGGAAGATTAAACCCAGGTGTGGTTGCATAAGCCCAATAAACAGACTGACATTAACATGTATTTATACTAGGTTATATAATGGCATTGAGACTAGCACAGGGACCCTCTGAACCAGAAGTAGGCTAGCCCCCTCACTGAACACGTTCCCATACTTGGCCATCGGACATACTAACCAATCAGCACTCACGGGATTTGTCTAGGCAGATGCCGACCCTGCGGATTACATATCAGAATCCATCACTGACAACCTGCAACATCCAAGACACCTCACTCAGTAAGAGCCCTGACGGGATCAGCCGACACCGGTCGCGGCTCATGAAAGCCCCGTCATGTGATCAGATGAAGCACCTTTCCCCCCCCGGCGGCGCCCCTTGGAGCCCACTTCCTGCGTCTGAATGGAAGAGGAGATCCGAGATGGGTTTGTGTGTCCGTAGCTAACAGAGGTGGCATTGACTCGTTTCGCGTCTCGGACCGGGGGTCAGCTTTCATCCGTGTGGATAGCTGTGGATGGGGATGGTCCACGAGCGCCAAATGGGATTTTTACGTACCAGCTTTTGGCGGTGGGAGAGCTGTGCTAGCACACAGCCTGAAGTAACTGTTCCAAATATACACACACACACACGCACACACAGGGCTGGAGTCTGCTATTGTTGAGTTAGGATCACGGCACAACAAACCCAGTACACTTTACTCTCCACAGCGAGACAGATAAGGTTCGAGGTTTACAGGATTTTGGTTCTGTTCACAGGAAAAACAGGCCTTCGTCTCATCCCAAAGAGTGTGTTGTTTGGTACAGAACAACACAGGTTCGGCCGACTCTGAACTCTGGCCTGTTAGTGTTCACCAGTGAGATGAGAGAACTCCTTCAAGTGTCCGGAGATAAACACTCCTCTCATCTGCCAGTCTTAACTCAGGAGTCCAGATATGAGAATGATATTGGGGGGCACGGAATGTAAAGTCGAATTCTTGTCAGCAGTGACTGTATGCCGTCTTCACCAACGGAGTGGACTTGACCTGAATACAAACCTCTCATGCTCTATTCTCATTCTCGATTCAGGGTAAAGGCATACTGTGGATTAAGAGCTACCGGCTGTTATTGCTACTGTACGGAGCTACAGTTACTTTGCTGTGTAGCTCCAATGTGTCTGGATTCACCTGACAGTATGCCCTGCTAACCCTAACCCTCCAGCAGACTCCCTCGTCGCCATGTTTACGGTTTGAACATTGTCCACGTCAAAAGAAACCATAGCAACTTCTCTCGATGACACATCGACACCACCAGCTCCCAACTCCTCCTGTCCACTCCTCGTGGCAGCAGACATCTGTGTTCAAGAGACAGGCCCCAGAAGCTTCTCTCCAGTGGCACGCAGCCACTCCGCCCAAGCGCTCTGTTTAACGTGACGCGTCTAGGGGGACAGTGAGAGGCACAACAGCGGCTTTGTGGACAACCAGGATGGGGTGCCAAACACAGCCAGGGGTAAAATGTGGCCCAGACCCAAGATGGCTGAGAGTGCGTTCATCAGTGAGGCGCTAGAGGACCTGATCCTGGACACACACACAAACACACACAGTGCCCCTAGGGGTCGGGAAGAGGTAAGACACCGTCTTTCACATTCAGACACTGAGACGATGCTCTGGTATGTATGCTCTCCTGGGAAACGGAGGAAATTAGACTCCTGGGATTAGAAGAAGGCTTGTCTGCTGTACATACAAACTGACTCCGAGAAGGAAAAAGAAAAACAGGGAGCGAGTGAACAACTCTGAAAAATCTTGCTAACATGTTTCAACTTCCTTCAGCTCAAAGCCCAGGCTATCAGAATTCCATTATGAAAACGTCCAGAGCTGAACACACTGCTGCCATCTGTCAGTTTAATGGCAGACCCAGAGAGAGAAAAGCCATTCAGGGGGACAAAACGGGGGAGGAGGGGAGAGGGGAGAGGCAGGGACTGCAGCCTGGTTGGGAAGCCTCGCCCAGATTAGTCACACAGAATTAATCGAAGGAGAGAACAATAGTCGCAGAGCTTCTGGCAAATCCCAGCTGTCGCCCCGTGAAAGAAAAGAGAGACAAGATTTAGGGCTCTGAGTGTCTGGGAGACTAGGAGGTTGTTGAGTGTCAACTCTGAGGACTGGCATTCGCACACACACTCGCAAGTGCATGCACACATAAAAAACACACTCTGCACCCCCCCCCCTCCACACACACACACAGTGACCCCAAAGCCACCCTCATCCCTGTCCCCACACATTTCTGGTTGAGGTGGGGGTGGGGGGGTTAGGGTTAGACCAGTGTTGGTGCCTAGCAGTAGACGTGCCAATAGGTGAAGTGAGATAGACCCCTCATACTTCCTGAGGTGCTCTGTACGGAGCCACAAACCCCGATGGGGAACCTCACTGGCTGGACATGTCACCTCCAGAGCATTGTATTCAGAGGTCTCAGCCGTGACATTCCTCTGCTCTGTACTCACTTGCACTCTCCGTTTCCATCTGCTGCGGTTTCGCACCTCCCCTGGTTCAAACACGACTCTGTGGGTGTAGAGCATCGCAGGCCTGCGAGCACACAGCATAAACACTTTATAAACACATCACATTCCACATTTCCATTTGACTTTTCAATTCATTTAACTGACTTTTCAATTCATTTAACTGGCCTGTTGGTTCAATACACTGGGTCAAGGAAGGGTGAATAAGGCTACGAGAAGTTACTCACATTTATATCATTTCGTGGGAGAAAAAAATATATATATTACAGAACGATTTTAAGGACTTTAAAGGATTTGACAGCGCACCAGCAGACGCTTTTCACGACTGTTCTAAAGAATGTACTTTTTTGAGCAATGACATATCAATGCTATACGTGACCCTGAGGTGGGCTACCTTACTGAACGCGTTTAAACATACTCGTGTGAGTTCCAGGCAGAGTGCCCCGGTGCCGCGCAAGCTCGAGCACTGGTGCGAGCCTGTGCGCTCGCCAGCTACATGGTGAGGAATATCCCAAGGCGTGCAAATATTGCTTCCCCCAGGAGCTGTTTTTGTTAGTCATAAATTGTGAATGAGCAGGAGTAAGTCTGCAGCAACGTTATAAATATCACCCAAAGGCGTGCTCAAAGCTAATAGTTTACCAAAGAGATAACATAATAGTGTTCCAATGACTGTAGACACAAACGTTAAAAAAACGTGGAGAAAACATATTTAGGACCAACGTTTGCTCTGTAACAAAGAATTCCGCTACAAATAACCTAAACAAATTGTGATCTCCCACTTATCTGATAGCCCACTGTGTCTGAATCGAGACTTCAGTGCAACAAGTGCGTTAAGACACTGCTTTCAGTTTACTAGCCTGTGCAAAACTGGAGACTTGCGATAGCTAAATGTAGCCGACAGACTTCGCTTTAATATTTAATTTGCCTTTTTCATTTGCGCATCACATTTTAAACTTTCGCTTTTACAGCGGCAATCGAATCAACAACAGAATGGTTATCCACTCACCTCGAGTTAGAGCGATAAACGATACCAGGAAAGTTAGTTTCACAAAGAAAAGATGCATTCCTTCTCTTCTGATTTAATGCTGTTGTATAGTAGCGTTAACATAGATCATACGTTTTATTTGAACTCCGGCAGGTTAAAAAAGGTCAAATGCATCCTCATATAGCTCCGAAAAGTAAGGGTGTGCAGCGTATCACAGTGTAAACTCCGTCCATTAGGTACTGTCACTCCAGGTTCCTAGTTGTAAATGTCTTGAGGGACACTTTGGGTAGTTCTCCATTCCATGGTCTGCATCTAGGGGCGTTATTTTTTCCGCGCCAGTGGGCCTTTCTCACGACAAAGTAGCCTAGCCTATTTGATGATCCATACAAAAGTTTCAGAGGTGGGAAACTTACGCCTCCTGTAAACCCAAAATAAACCCTTTTGTTTGGATTTGTTTGAAACTTGTAAGATAATCAACCCTCTACGTGTTCTGCTCAATGTTCAAATTCAAATCAAGCTGCTGACGTTCTATTCACGGTTATTATTATATATTTTGGGGGTTTGTTTGTTTGTTTACACTCCCTGTTAGCACATGTAGGTAGTCTTTTTCTTTTAATGCATGGCTGAATTGAAAATAGATGAAACATCTTTGGTGTGGGCAAGGGAACTGATAGTTTTTCCGATAAGCAACTGCTGTGACAGCAACTCAAAGTGAGTTTTCTGTGACCATGCTGAAGCAACGGAAATTGAGCTTAACATCCCATGAAATGACATGTTGACACATAATATTTCATCAAATAAACTTTCGTTTGTGGGCTGATTAAGCTTTGTTAAGAGTCCATAACTGACTTCAATTTACAGTAAGGCCTATTCATTTAGCAGACACTTGTAACATCAGGGGCGTCCTTTTTACTGGGGCACATGCCCCAGTATAATTCTGCTGTGGCCCAGTAAAATCTAAAGTTTGAGTTTTAACAATTTACTTTATTAGTCAGTGCATTCATTTAGATTGATAATCCCAGAAAAAAATGTATGCAGTATCCCAATCAACGCTTGTAAAATCAAAGCAGTTTAACCCAAAACACAAACCAATGCACCAGAATTTCATTTCAGCCCGCTCTTCTGAGCTTGCCAAATAGCCACTGCAGCACGCACACAAGTCAGAATTGAGGTAGGCTAAGAAAACATTACAAAACTACAGAACGTTTCTAAATTATAGGCCTACCGATCATCTTATTTTGACTAAAACATAAAAACAATATTACAAGCTCCAAAAAACGGTGTTTGCGTTAAATGAATGCGAAAAAAAATGTGTGCGCTAGTAAGTATTAATGTCCCTGCCAAAGCTGATATCAAACTTGCGTCCCTGAACTGTTGTACAGTGGGTTAAGCAAGGGGAGTTTCTATAGCCGAGTAGTGCATCGTGCGCAGCACGCTTGGAAGAAAAAAAAGGGATATGAATAGGGGCCTGTGCCCCAGTAGAGTTTTATGTATAACAGCGCCCCTGCTTGTAACCAAAGTTACATTAAGGCGAGTGTGGGACTCAAACCCATCACACATGCACTGCAGAGTTTTGCTGCATTGAACTTCAATTGCGTCGAGTGGTTTTTGCACCCACCATAGTACCCACAAAGCTACAGGAATGACTCCTTATTAAAACAAGCCACCAATAAGATCTATCATGTTTTCAATGTTTTCCCCTCGCATTGAGATCAATTTTCTGCATTGTTATGACATTTTCAGAATTATATTGTTGTCTCAGCTTGTAGTTCAGACTACCTCGAGGCCCTCATGTTTACTATATCCATGGGTCGGCATGTGTTGTTGCTGCAGGTTGATATCCACCGGCGAGCATGGGAATGGGCTCGGAACCAATGTTGGAGGAAGACAGAATGTATAGAAGAGTTGGAGATCAGAAGAGATAATGAAGACTGTGATGGGCTGGGAGGACGTGCACCAGACAATGGCTTTGTGAGCCTGCTTCGCAACTCAGCGATAGTTCGAGCTAAAATGGCTAACGTGCATTCGCTAGTTTGGCGAATGCACAAAAACGAAAACGAGGGAAGGCTGGGGGACTCCTAGACACTATATAAATCTATAGGGACATCCCCTATCTAAGACATCAGTAGGGCTTGTTGTAATTTCCAGGAGTGAATAACAGGTAGGCTAACCTTAAGTTATCGTTCAAAAGATCAAATTCCAAACATTTCATAAGTTTCATAACATGACAGTGGAAACGATATAGAAAAAACTAGTCTTCAGAACTTTTAAATGATGACTTAACAAATGTTCAAACATGGTTTTATTAAAGCTCCTTTTACAAAAAAATACAACCTGTTTCCCGCCCCATGAACTTGTATGAACTGAATTCATCAGGAAATCTGAGGAAACAAACCAAATGAATCAATCATTGACCACCCTCTCTGTTTGCAGTCTATTCTTTTCTCAAATGCAAAGCGCCTCTTGTTAAACTCAAGGTCATGTCTGGTACTAAACTAAGTCACCCCAAAACTGAGGAAGTGTCCGTCACATCCACTACTGAGACAATACTTCACAATATCTGCCCCAGGGGATGTGAAACATACATGAGAATAGGCAGAACAGCCCATTGTTCAGCAGTCTGATTATTTCCTGAGTGTTTCACCCTCAGATTTATGCATCCGAACTTGCCATATTGTTCTTCTGAATGGCAGACCCGTGTTCCTTACAGTGGATGCAGGAGGGGAGGAAGGACACACTGGGGAGGTCTGGACACCTGGGCTTTCCCTGAAGTATCAACGACAGGAGAGTGTCACTGGTGCAGGACAGGAGTGTTACTGGTGCAGGACAGGAGTGTTACTGGTGCAGGACAGGAGTTCTACTGGTGCAGGACAGGAGTGTTACTGGTGCAGGACAGGAGTTCTACTGGTGCAGGACAGGACAGTGTTACTGGTGCAGGACAGGAGAGTGTTACTGGTGCAGGACAGGACAGTGTTACTGGTGCAGGACAGGAGTTCTACTGGTGCAGGACAGGAGTTCTACTGGTGCAGGGGGTCAGATGGCTGAGCAGTTAGGGAATCGGGCTATTAATGAGAGGGTTGCCAGTTCGATTCCCTGCCATGCAAAATGACATTGTGTCCTTGGGCAAGGCACTTCACCCAACTTGCCTCGGGAGGAATGTCCCTGCACTTACTGTAAGTCGCTCTGGATAAGAGCATCTGCTAAATGACTAAATGACTAAATGTAAATGTAATGGTGCAGGACAGGAGAGTGTCGCTGGTGCAGGACAGGAGAGTGTCACTGGTGCAGGACAGGAGAGTGTTACTGGTGCAGGACAGGAGTTCTACTGGTGCAGGACAGGAGAGTGTTACTGGTGCAGGACAGGAGTGTCACTGGTGCAGGACAGGAGAATGTTACTGGTGCAGGACAGGAGTTCTACTGGTGCAGGACAGTAGAGTCACTGGTGCAGCACAGGAGTGTTACTGGTGCAGGACAGGAGAGTGTTACTGGTGCAGGACAGGAGTTCTACTGGTGCAGGACAGGAGTGTTACTGGTGCAGGACAGGAGAGTGTTACTGGTGCAGGACAGGAGTTCTACTGGTGCAGGACAGGAGTTTTACTGGTGCAGGACAGGAGTTCTACTGGTGCAGGACAGGAGTGTTACTGGTGCAGGACAGGAGTGTTACTGGTGCAGGACAGTAGAGTCACTGGTGCAGGACAGGAGAGTGTTACTGGTGCAGGACAGGAGTTCTACTGGTGCAGGACAGGAGTGTTACTGGTGCAGGACAGGAGTTCTACTGGTGCAGGACAGGAGTTCTACTGGTGCAGGACAGGAGTTCTACTGGTGCAGGACAGGAGAGGAGGAGACGCTCACTGCTAATGCACTTCTTTCACTGAAAAGCTTTGTTAACGATGACTGGGATATACATGAAAAGCAGACGACTGTTAGACAAACGTGCTCACGGACAACAGCACGGAGGAAAAACCCAAGCCTCCCCGCGGTGCTCCACATCCCCTCCCCCCACATCATGTCAACAAGTTAACGGTTCGTTGACGTGCCGTTGGCCATGTGAGCATCTCGCCTTGTCACCTTCACGTTGGGGCCCAGCTGCTTCCCAGTATTGTTGCACCCTAAATAGAGACGACCAGGAGCTGGATGCGGAGCGGCAGGCCTTGTCACCCCCCCCCCCCCCAGCCCAGCATGTGTTCTTTCACCACGGGAGGTGTTTCCACTGCTGGCCAGCCCCGCCTCCTCCTGTTTTTCGAGCACATACAGTAATCACAAACAGGAAGTCCCCCCCCCCCAGAGTCAGTCACATCGTGCACTTCCCTCTTTTGTTTGGGGGATGGGGGGAGAGGGAGGAGGGGGGGGGGGGGTTGTTGTATTCAGCTCCATGGCTCCATGTCCTATCAGCAGCCTGATACCATCCCCATCCCCCACCCTCGCCCACCCCCCTCTTCCCCTCCCTAGGTCTCAAGGTTGAGGTTTGCTGGTGGGGAATCAGTGGCGGAAATCGGATTTTAAATTCTGTAATGTGAGAGAAGGTTAAGGCAACGCAGTTGGCGTCATATTACAGGTGTACTCTCGCAGGCAGTAATTACTGTAGTACTACGGCCGTACTTTCACCGTTTGAATCCTTCCGAGGTCTGTTATCCCCTTACCATGATGCCAGTGGGGCACAATTGATTTACTTTCACGAGCAATAATAATCACCTTGTTGTATAGCATTGTCTAAATATATCTGTGCATTACAGTAGAGCAAGGAGAAAACAGGAACAAAGTGAATTGTAGACATCTTTCAAGGCTGAAATCTTTACTTGGGGCTAATCTGAAAGGCACATTTTATGAAGAACATTTCAATTTCCAATAGATAACGCAGAGTCGTGTAGTAGTGGTAATTGGGAGTTTATGTTGGGAACGTTGTGTCTTTTTTCTCCGAGTCGTCCGAGACTTCCATTCCTCCTGGGTCTCTTCCTCCCCTTCTCAGCCACACACTCGCTCTTTCTCACTTACCCTCCCTCCCTCCCTCTCTCCCTCCCTCCCTCCCTCCCTCCCTCCCTCCCTCCCTCCCTCCCTCCCTCCCTCCCTCCCTCCCTCCCTCCCTCCCTCCCTCCCTCTTTAAACCTGTGCTGTAGGTCCACAGCACCAGGATCTGTCCCCATGTCTGAGCAGTGACTCAAAGGTCCTGGGCTTGGTCTGTTCCCAGGGTGATTTAGCCAGGACTGGAACTTTCCATTAAATAACATCCCATAAATAAACTCTGTACACATTCATCTCTCAGTGTGTCACAACTGGTTATACTTGTGATCCTTTCACAAATATAAATCACTTATCCTTCAAGAGTTCCCAAACTAAGAATGTAGAATACATAATTACTAAGTTCACGAGTGTGTCTCGTAAGGTTTAGGACATGATCCTGAAAAGAGGAAGCCTATATGAGGTATTATGAGCTGATTTACAATAAGAAATATTTCAACGGTGTTGATTTATATACAATTTCTCCAGTCTATATTATGTCTGAAAGTTGAAATACGTCTTAGCTTCAAACATCTTTTTCATCAGTTTGTTGGTTTTCTGGAATATTTCTTCGTTGGTGTAGACGTCTCAGTGCTGCCTGGTCTGCTGGCCATGATAGGCTGTCGTGAAGAGACACTGGGAGGCAGAACAGTACTAAACACCAGGAACAGACTGGCTCCACGTCCCGGGGAATTGTGGGTAAATATCTGGAACCTAGTCATGGGAATTAAGTCCAAGACTCAGGGGAAGCGACACGGCTTTGACACCACAATGGAGGTCTCTCTCTCTCTCTGTCTTTCTTTCTCTGTCTCTCTCTCTCTCTTTATCAGATTTGCCATCCTCATAATGATATTTGGACTTTCAGTAAATAACAGTTTATATGAAACTTTTGTGTGTTCCAGTTTGTTTATGTTTTGTTACCTTGAATGTGTTTGTACAATGGAATGACAAATGCCTGTGTGTTTGGGTGTATTTACATAGTGTTTGTGTATAATCTGTGTGTGTATAATTATGCGTGTTTGTTTATATAAACTGCATAGTAAAATAGAGTAATTGTGTGTTGGGTGATAGAACGAAAGGGAAGAATTAGCTTTCCATTGCAAATGCTGTTTAGTAGTGGTGTGTGAATAGATGGCTGGCTGGCATTTAGCCTGAGGCCAACATTTCAGCTAGAGCACCACAGAAAGTTGACTAAGACCTAAGTTGAACAATAACAAAAAACAAAATGGTCGTAAAAAGTGTACAAAGTTGACAAAAGTTGAAAAAGTTTTTTCAACTACATGTTGACACTCCCTGTCTCTACCTTCCACACACACACTGCTGGAACAGAGGGGGACACCAAAAGGGCTCTGGCTCTGCAACAGGAAACAGCCACCTATTCCCAGCAGTCCAGAAGGGAAGTGATGTCGCTACAGGAAGATGTTTGACAAATGGAGGCAATTCCACAGTAAACAGCTCACTGTGGTGCTTCTAGTACTAGACACCGCTCCCTGTTCCTCTGATCTGATCCGCATGACCGTCTTCATCCAAAAAACTGCTCTCATTCAGATCACTGCTCTGATAAAGATGACCAGTACTTAAGAAAGTACCAGACTTTCCGTGTCTCATTTCACTGACCTGACAGCGGTCGTCGTGATTCCATATCTCAGCTAACCATAGTTTTTTTTCTTCTTTTTTTTCTTTGGGACAAGGAGGAAGGGACCCTCCTCCACGGAACGACCAGAAGGAAATAGTTGTTGGTTGTTTCGCTACCTTGCCTGATATCTCTCTCGTACTCTGTTGTATATCCCTCTCTTTGTTGCTATCTTTCAGTTTCTCATTTTGTATATCTCACGATCTGTGTGTGTGTGTGTGTGTGTGTGTCTCTCTGTCTGTCTCTCTCCTTTACAGCTCAGCTCGACAGAGACAACAATAGACATTGTGTTTACAGTTATACATTCCCATAAAAAGAACTTTTCAAAGGACTATTGAATTGGTGACAACTGACTGGGTGCCATTGTGCTGTCCATCAAATTGAAGCTATGTGTCCTGTGTTTGGTGTTCATTGTACCTGGCTGAAAGAAAAAACAAACACAAAATTCCCTAACAGGTTAGGGAAAACATAACTCAAACTGTAGAGACTCAAGATATCATCAGGCAGCTGGAGAATTTAGCCACGAACATGTTTATTATTGAAACGGTAAACAGAGCACAGGGACCAACTTTGCATAACAGAAGTCGAAGAACGCAAGTGTCAACAAGCGTCCGTTGGGCAATCTGCGAACGTTTCAAAGATCCCACCAAAGAATCAGGCCCGGCGAGACACAAGCCATGCTGCATGGACGTGTGCAGCGCGTCGGCTCCGAGCCCTAAGAGGAGGTCTGGAGATTAATCAGCCGTGGGATTCGCACAGCTGAGCCATGTGCCGCTCAGACAGGGACGTTCCTCCGCCCCTCCCCTCACCTCACCAGCTCCCCCTCCCAGCTCTCTCTGTGTCGGCTCTGGGCTGGCCGACCGTGTGGACATGAGCCGGGGCCAGCTCCCTCATCGACGAGCCACCAACACGGCGGTCCATGTACCCGCCAGTCTGGCCGGCAGGGTTATAACAAAGACCTCATTGTGGAGGCCAACTGTGTGCGTATAGGCTCTTCTACAACTGACGTCTTCAGCGCAACGAGCCACCACGCTTGTGTCCAGTCCAGGACAGTCCTGTTCAGCCTCTCTTTCGGGGGAGAGTGCAGGGAGAAGGGAGGGCCTGGATAATTGGGGTTGTGGAAGGAGACAGGATGTCAGGGAGAGGGCAGCTTGTTGGGGACTGAACGACCGCCAGTCTCCCAGCTGCCTCCTCTGAGGGGTTAGGGTTACATACCAGGTTCATTTCTCTTTCTTTCTTTCATTTTTTCTTTCTTTTTTTTCTTTCTTTCTTTCTTTTTATCTTTCATTTTTTCATTCTTTCTGTCTTTCTGTCTTTCTGTCTTTCTGTCTTTCTGTCTTTCTGTCTTTCTGTCTTTCTGTCTTTCTGTCTGTCTGTCTTTCTTTCTTTCTTTTTCTCTATTTGTCATGTCTTCCCCTTTCTCTTGACCTCTCATCAGGTCAAACTTCACACACACAAATGACACAACTCTTTACACAAAACCCTTCGACACGCACAGACAAATGTTGCATGTCGATCTGTGCGGAAACAACCTTTGAGCTCCGGAGGACTACATGCTATTTGACAAACGCAGATTCAGCAAACGGCGAGTCCGACAGCCTGGTAGCAGCTGCCGGGATTCCCAGATGAAAGGACAATTATCACCTCAGCCCCTAGGGGCCATCAGGGGAAATGGTCTCCAGTGTTTGCGTTGACATCCAATCACGGATTAGAAGGCAGCCGCGAGGGGATGTGGGGGGAGGGGGGAGATGTGTAGCAGGCCAGAGGAGGGAGTCCTGGGAGTCTGGAGCCCAGGCTGGCTGCGTCTTCGGCTGCCTGCTACTAGGATGTGACGTCCGCGCTCGCCCCCCTCTTCTCGACCTCCCTCGGGAGACCCAGACGGCCCCTGCTGTCATGTCCACTCAGGTCACCTCACGGAGCAAGGGCAGGAGTCGTTTCCCACTCGTTGAAAAGCCGAGCCACCGAGCGCCCCGTCAGAATATTACTCATGTTAGCTTTTTTAGGGGTCTGGGAGCAAGAGAAAAGTTAAAATGGTCCAACCAAAGACGGAATAATACCCTGGAAGATTTAGACGTTTGGTGAACTTATTGAAAAGGGTCATTGCGCAAAAAAGAGTAAAAAACTGAGAGAGAGAGAGAGAGAGACAAAGAGAGAGCAATATAAAAAAAAGAGAGAGCGAAAGAGAGCGAAAGAGAGAGAAAGAGAGAGAGAGAGAGACAAAGAGAGAGCAATATATAAAAAAAGAGAGAGCGAAAGAGAGAGAAAGAGAGAGAGAGAGACAAAGAGAGAGCAATAAAAAAAAGAAGGAAGGAGAGCGAAAGAGAGAGAGAGAGAGAGAGCGAAGGAGGAAGCCTCTCTCCCCTTCAGGTCCCTCCAGAACCTTCTCGGTCTGAAGGAGAGCTGTCAGCAGGAGGCAGCCGCGTGGAGAGGCCTTTATCTCTTTAATGCACTGTCTTACGGCAGTCCTGCCGCCGCGCCAGGGTGGAAGAGACGGATCCGGGTGGGATCCCCACTCTAAACAGATTTAAGCCCGTGAGCACTCGCACATCTGCCGCTGACACAGGGGGGCTTTGTAGCCGCGCGAGTGGCGGATCTCCACGGCGGACATGACAGTCGGACACAGTCTTGGGAGATCTGTGTTTGAAGATCTGCAAGGCCACTTTGAGGTCTCCTCCAAAGCCCCAGATGAATTGCAAATAAACACTCCAATCTACCCCACCCCCCCCCCCCCCCCCCCCGCCGCCCCCCGATAAGATAGGTGGAGTTCTGGGAATAGACTGAGAATCAAGAAGGGAGGGTTTGTCTTGGAAACGACAAAAAGGAGGTGAGGAAATGACAACAGATTAAGAGCAGAGAGGACTTCCTGGATGAAATGTACTTGAGTAACAGCAGTGGGTTGGATAAGATGATTTGGCTGAAGCGTCACCTGAAAAACAGGAAATAACGTCAGATGAGGAAAATACTGTTTTGACCTGCACATGGTTTAAGTAAAAAAGAATGTTCAAGCATTCCTATTTTAAATTGTTCTTTTTTTTAAATTGCACCAAATAAAGATTCACAAAAGCAGCATTGTTGCCTTCTTCAAGAGACAATGGTGGATCCAGGTTAATACAAATCCCATGTTCGAACAAACAGTATTTAAATGATCATTGGTGAATACTGGAGTATAGGCAGCACACTGGAGAGGAAATCTCATTCTTCCTTCTCTTGTCTTCTCGTCTGAACTTGACAAAGCACAGCTGCTTCCGGACGATTCCAGCACCAGCACCTCGAATGAGCTTGAGAGACTTACCAGGATAGAGACATTAAAGAGACAGACTATTTGTGGTGAGATCTCTCTTCAACCCACACAGCCTGGGAGACAGTGAGGAGACACAACACAGCCACAGTCCTTCTGTGGGGGTGTCAAAGCTTGCATCATTTTGTTGTGTGTTTTCCAATTCAGTGTGACTGCTCCAATCTCACACCTGTCAAAAGGAAACCAGGGATTACTCCAGAACAACCCGTCCCCACAAGCACCCCTGAGGCGTTGGCAGTTGGACAGCCCCCCCCCCCCCCAACCCCCCCTACTCCCCCCCCCCCCACACACACACACACACACACAGGAGTTACACCACACCAGACCCACACACCTGGCTGAAGCAACACAAGGGGTGTGACCTCTGTCGGCTACATATAGTCTTTGCGACATGTCACAGGAGTTTGGTGTTTACACCCGCCCATACCCCACGTCTTCACTCCAATGCCCCCTCTAAGAGTTTACAGACACCAGCTGACAGATATTTTCCACAGTCCCTAGAGAGGGTGGCTGGCTGCATGGTGTATCCTGGACTCCCGATGAACAGCAGCTGTGTCAACAATACAGGAGATGGGAGACTCCCAGTCCACTGATAATGGTCCTCCCGTAAATGGACCCTGAAAGCCAAAGATGGCTCTGTGTTACAAGAGATGGCCTGTTTTCATGGGGCTATCTATGTTGGTGTTTGACATCGAGCTTTCCAATTTTGTCTTGAAACGTTGTTGAAGAAAACCGTGAAGGAATGAAGGATTGCGGTGTATGTTGTGTCTGCATCATGTCAGAGGATGCTCTGGGGAATGTATCTGCTTCGCCAATCAAATCCCAGGGGTCGCTTTTCATCAAACAACAGTGGTGCTAACGCCTGGTGGCCGATCCCATTAAGACAATTAATGACATGGAATTCCTCCATTTGTTTCCTTACAGAGGCTGCCAACAGCAACAAACAGGGGGAACCAGCGGAGGTGGAGTGTGTGTGCGTGTGTGTGTGTGTGTGTGCGTGTGATGTTGTGGTTGGTTACGCCAGTTAAACCAGTTCCTGAGGGTCTAACGTGTGCCTGCTGTCTGTCGACTGGTAGATGGTATTGTGTGTGATTAGTGGATGGGGGGGGACACTTGTCGGCTGACACTTGCTCTGTCTGGCTGCAGTTGTGCTTCCATAGTTACCACACACACACACACAAATGCACACACAGACGCACACAGAGACACACCTGGGGAGAAATGTTTGCACTTGCTACTCTCTTTGCCAAGTGTAAACATGAGCAGAGGGGAGGGGCGAGGAGGAGAGGGAAGAGGAGAGAGGATGGAAGGAAGGCAGGAAGGAAGGAAGGGAAGGGAGGAGAGAGGAGTAAAGGGGAGGAGGGGAGGGGCGAGGAGGAGAGCGAAGGGTAAAGTAGGAGGAGAGGAGAGGAAAGGAGAGAGGAAGGGAGGGGATCCGGCAACCTTCTGATTACTAGTCCGACTCCCTCACCGCTCAGCCATCTGACTCCCATGTTTATCCCACAGCGTGTCTGACCATTACATCTGGGGAGGTTCTGCACCATGGACTTATCCTGTGAGCTTCTCCTGTAGGTTCTGTGCCTTGGAACTCTTCAGCTGCACCATCACATGCGAAACGCTGACGTCACAGGCGACCTGAATGGACTCATCTCTTCATTTACTCGATTCGTCGGATACCCAACTGTCTCCCTTCCTCTGATGATTGAAGGATAAAACGAAGAGAGCATGATTGACCTAGCCCTCATAAACAAACACATCTCCTTGTGCGACAAAAACATCTCCCAGTTTGGACAAGTGCGACATAAACGGACTGTGCCATCAACTTCAGTTGTGTTATGGTTTTGATATGGTCGGTATGTGATATAAAGTGTTGCACAAAAGGCTTTCAGCACTCTCCTTGTTGTGGGGTAAACAGCTTGGGTGTGGTGTTGGCCAGTGGCACCAAGCTGTTATTCACACCAGCAAAAAACGAGAACGTTTAAAGTCTAGTCATCAGGCTTTTTTTGTATTTATTTGTAACTTTATTCAGCATTCTTCCCAGCACTACAAATACATCTTTAGACAGAGAACCAACACATTTTACTGGATGTGAAATTGATGAGTTCTTCCCTTCAGACGCTAGACGTCGAACCAGAGTTTTCTTTGATCTCTCCCCATAAGAGAATACAGATGAACCCCCTTGACTTGCCTCAACTGCCATTGCTGCTCGCAGCCATGACGACGAACACAGTTAACGACCTGTGTTTGCTGTGCTGTTACCTCCTCCACTTCTTCCTCGTCTCTGGTGCTGTGGGTGTGTGTCCTACTGCCTGTGCCTCAACCCTCCAACACAGAGGCAGTTCTCCTCCAATCTCCAGCCTGGACCCCCTCACAGTGCTGCATCCAGAACAGATCTCCTCTCTGGGCAGAGCTCTCACAGTCCTATCTTGTCATCATCTGGAGCCCCCCCCCCCCCTCCCCCCCAGCAGAATCCGTGGCACACTGATCTAGGTGAACGGAAAAAGAGAAATGGAATTCGGTTAGGAGGAAACTGGAGAGGCCTCTTGAATTCATATCTGAACGAACCCCAATATTGTGTGTGACTGGTAGGACCATCACCATCAGCACTCAAACCTTCTAGCGGGCCCATCTCCCACTTCAAAAACATCCTCAAGTCACACTGCCCCTAAAGTTTGGATCAGTTACACTTTAAGGCCCAAACTTTTTTCCTCCGCAAAATCTCCTTTCCTTGCTCCCATCTCCCTCCCGAAACAGCACGGCTCGGTCCCTCTTGGCCGGAGGAGTCATTAAGCATATGTCTCGTTCGGCAGTCGCCAGATAGCAAAGAAGTGCGCACAAAGGCACAATTTTCCGAGAGCAGCTCATCTCTTCTGAAAGCCTAATGAGAGGATCAAATATAACTGACACCGAGAGGCAGACAAAGCCAGCCGTGGCCTCGGCGAGGGATGAGGCGAGCTCCGACAATGCGCTCCGACTGTGCTGTCTCGGCAGAAGTAAGAGTCGAGAATGCAGATGGAGGCGTAATGAGGGATTAAGTGGGGATTAGTGTCCTTTATTAAGATGTTTCTGATCCTCATTATACTGAATCTTATATCAGCACATCGATTCTTGGGGAGAGAGCGGGGAAAGAGAGAGAGGGAGACAGAGAGAGGGAGAGCGCTGCAATGAGAGAGAGTGGACTTTCATCCTTCAGAAGTTCACACTGTTAATGATACCTTTGTATATATATATGTGTGTGTGTGTGTGTGTGTATGTGTGTACAGTGTGTGTGTATGTGTGTGTACATTCTGTGTGTGTCCACTTATATCAGAACAAATCTGTTTCATACAGTGGCCCTAAGACATTAGCGAAGCAAAAGCAAAAGCTGACAACATTTTAATAATCCAACCCAAACCCTAATAATATTGACCCATGACACAATACCATTAACTCCTTTAAGAAATATCTGAACATAACTGCTGAGCATATGAGCCCGAACCTACTTAGTTTGTCACATATTGCCTTCTGTATGTAACGGCCCATACCTAGCAGTTCAACTACAGTCCCAATATTAGGGTATCAAATAATATCAAAAGTAAGTGCTAATTGTGTTATTAATAACACGGTCAACAAACATGACGTAGGCCAGTTTGCTTAAACAATCTATCGGTAGCGGTCCAAGGTATGTTAATCACAATGTGATGGCTGGGATGTGTTATAATTGACATACTGTTCAGAACACACTCATTCTCTCACGCTACACTCAACGTCCAGCCCCGGCTCCCCCCACGTCCGCTGAGTACAGTCACCGAGTACAGTCGCTGAGTACAGTCGCTGAGTACAGTCGCTGAGTACAGCCGCTGGGTACAGCCCCGCTGAGCACAGTCGATCCCCCCCCCCCCCCCCCCCCCCCCCCCCCCCCCACTCACCGACTCACACATGCGTAATGCACAACAGTTGTTCTCTTTCAACCTTTTAAGTTGGTCATGTGTCCAGAGAGGTAAACTGGCTAAAATCTCACCTCTCTTTGTGACTTTTAAATAGATGGATATGCACAATGATGTGCTGCTTGATGTGACTTAATTTCAACTGTATATTTATTTGATTTGATTCTATTAGGATCTCCCATTAGCTGATGCAAAAAGCTACTCTTCCTGGGGTCCACATAGAATACAGAACAACAAAAAACAAACCAAAGAATCATCAAACATGTCAATATTTTTAAATAAACTGTATTCAAAGAAAGACATAATGCAGTCATGGGCAATATAAACAGCCATGAAATGAATCTTCACTTGTTTATTAAAACAAGTATTTTTCTGAGTTCTTCTAACAATTATAAAAAGACACACCTGGAAGCGTGTTCCATTCAACCATAGCTCATATCATTTATGAAAATTACACCTGTCTCCACCTGCTTGACCATGGCCTCAGCAAAGGTAGAGAATAATAATGAAGTCTGGGTTGTTCATTAACCGGTCTCTCAGGACAAACATGAGTTGCTACGGACGCATGTCTCTGTTACACTGGCATTTGCATGTCAGCTCTCATGAGTTTTGATTATTGTGAACATATTAGATGTTTAGGAACCGTTTTGATGGAATTCAGTGTTCTTTTTTTAATGAAATTCAAATAAGGAGGCCATTGTCTTCCGTGCATCTTTCAACGTGACTTTCTGACGAAGTCCAGGATTTTGTTCTGGCATGCAACCCTGTTTGATTGTCTGACAGTAAGCTTGGGTTAGAAAGGGAATGAATTAATTCTTTATACACAGTCATTCTTCCATTTTAGTATTGTTCACTACATTGAATGTATGATATCTATTGATTGAATGTATTAAAACATAGTTTGATTGATTGTTTAATCTCTGCCTCTACAGGTATTGTTGAAAGATTATTCTTAAATATAAATTGTTTTACATATAGCTGACCTGTCTTCGATTATAACAATTTGGATCTAAGCGTGTGTGAAGTTCAGTGTTCTGGTGCCCTCTGCTGGATGTTCTTAATCTGTCATTGACCTGCAGGTTGATAGTCAACCCAACTGTGAGTCATGATAATGAAAAGTACAACAGAGTTCTTACAAGATCAGCATGGTGTTACTCATCAGGCAGCACTGGCTCCATAAATGCAGGTCAATA
The DNA here is from genome assembly GCF_021917145.1 of Hypomesus transpacificus. Taxonomy (NCBI): domain Eukaryota; kingdom Metazoa; phylum Chordata; class Actinopteri; order Osmeriformes; family Osmeridae; genus Hypomesus; species Hypomesus transpacificus. The sequence goes on along the minus strand of NW_025813826.1, from coordinate 3,219,259 downwards.
CAGAACGTATTCACCGTGGAACTAATACGTTGAGATAAGTAACATAATTACTGACTGTGCAAAGTCAGTGGGAGAAAGAAGTGCTGGACAATTCTTTTTTTTGAGTGTTTGAGGGGAACGGAGGGCTGATGATCCAGAGTTATGAATACTAAAGGAAGGAAACTTTAGAAGGAGAAGCAACTAGGGTGATCTGTCATTTCATGCTGCCAAACAAGACAGTTACGTTTTCAGAAAAAGACTTTAGAACCATCTTCGGTGGTACATGGAAAGAATACCCTTATTTAGTTGAAGCACAACAAGACAAGTATCCTTTTGAAAGTCCGAATAAACGTAAAATCAACATAAATAGAATTGCTTTGAGTGAGGATGAGAAAAAGTAGGTAATGGTTTTTCATTCGATCGGTTTGTGCCATGCTTTATTGGCTACTTTAGCCCCTTCATGTTTCTGCTCTCTCCCTCCCTCCCTCCCTCCCTCCCTCCCTCCCTCCCTCCCTCCCTCCCTCCCTCCCTCCCTCCCTCCCTCTCTCTCTCTCTCTCTCTCTCTCTCTCTCTCTCTCTCTCTCTCTCTCTCTCTTTCTCTCTCTCCCTCCCTCCCTCTCTCCCTCCCTCCCTCCCCTCCCTCCCTCTCTCTCTCTCTCTCTCTCTCTCTCTCTCTCTCTCTCTCTCTCTCTCTCTCTCTCTCTCTCTCCTCCCTCCCTCCCTCCCTCCCTCCATCTCTCTCTCTCTCTCTCTCTCTCTCTCTCTCTCTCTCTCTCTCTCTCTCTCTCTCCCTCCCTCCCTCTCTCTCTCTCTCTCTCTCTCTTCCTGGTGGCCTTCATGTCTCTTTCCTTGTCGTCAACGGCTCCCACTCTCATTCGTTCTTCGACCTCTTTGCTGACGTTCTCCCGTCACCCTACTGTACTTCTCTCGTCTCCTCACCCTCTCTTAGGACTCTCAGTCCTGTTCTCAACGAATTCTGTTCACATATCCGTTGTCGGTTGGAGCCAAAGGTGGTCTGTAGCCTCTTTTTTTCCATCTGGTGAACATTGGCCAACTTGATTTCCCATGATCTCTGCTGCCCTCCCACTCCTTTTCTACTTTCTCCTCTTGTTGTTTTTCCTCTTCGGCCACCTTTTTCTCAAAGTCTTTGTGTCTTCCATTCATTCTTTTTCCAGCCCCTGTCTCCTTTTTGGTCTCCATCTCAGCTCCCATCGTTGTTCTCTTCTTTCCTCTCGGCCTCCCCCTTCTCCATCTCCAATTCCATCACTCTTTGTGTTTCCTCTTCTTGTCTCTTCATCTCTCTCCCCCCCTCTCTCTCTCCTTTGCTTTTCTCTTTCTGTCTCCTTTTCTCTCTGCGTTTCTTCCTTTCAGAATGCTGTATTGCACAGGTCAGTCCTTACATGGTAAATCCTGAGTTATAACTTATTCTCCCACTAGATGGCCTCATCTCTCAAAATCTAGGTCCCTACTTCACTCATAACTGACTTGTCAATTACATAATTGACATGTTAGAATGTGACTCATTTTCAGTAATAAACAGACAATCAGATACAATTTAAACAAACTATGAATATAACAATATCCAACGAGCTCTTCAGGCTACTACAGGGTTGTTTTGGCCGAGAGTGTTTGAAATTAATGCAAGTTTTTATACCCGTGGATACGTTATTGTGTACCTGTTCGATGACAGGCTACGTCACTATCTTCACCTTCGAACGCCGGCATCAATCCATCTGTTTCGCTTTCAATTGGCCCACATTTAACTCAAGTCCCGCCCTGTTACAAATGATTCTGTCTCTCATTGGGTCCTTCTCATGACAGTCATCTCAAACCCAAAGCTCCTGCTGAGCACTCTACCTTCGGGTCAAATCTTTACTTTTCTATCATGGCGTTGCGATGCCGGGTGCAAATGCTCGTGAAACATCTTATTGAAGTAAAAGACAGCACGTCCGCTATTCCGTGAACTGCGATGACAGCAGCCCGGTTCTCTGCAGTGCAACAGGCTGTCGGATAGTATATCCATTAAACGGAATACCTGTCAAAAATTGTTGAGGAACTGTTGCACGAGAAGTGAAATCCATAACGATGTCTCTGTTGTGCGTCAGAGGTGAGTTTTTGTCAAAAATAATTACATCCCAGTAAAGGTTATACATGTTTTTATAATTTTCAGTCTTGTTGGGACCTTAAATACATTTCTAGGGAGTTTTTGCAAAATGTCACTGGCTGGGGGCGGTAAATGCAAACGCAAAACCTTAGAAAGCAGGTGTGAGATCCCCCCGCCCCCCCCCCCCAAAAAAAAGAAAAAGAAAATGTAAGGATCATGTCATTTATTGATAACGTTTTTGAAAGCTCTAATTAGAAATTATTTTATATTTAGTTTTAGTTCCAGCATTTACTCTCATGTGCCACTCATTGCATCACTCAAGCTCCTTAGAATATTGTAATTCTAAAAATGACACTAGGACACTGCAACACATTTAGTAAACCTACAACAGTGGTTCCCAACCATGGTCGTCAGGGACCCCCCTGCCCTGCATGTTCTAGATGTTTCCCTCTTCCAACACACATGATTCAAATAAATGGGTGCCAGGTCGTTATCAAGCTCCGAGAGTAACACATCTTGATGCAGTGGTAATAGCATAGCCTGAAGCAACAGTTGACCCCTGTGTCTTGTTCTTGAGATACGATGCTTTCCCAGTGATTTGTGAGGAAAGCTACCAGTTCTAAACCATTCCACCATAATCCTTCCATGTGTATACACGTTTTCACCGTCATGTCCATTTGCCCTGATTTGTGTGGTGATTTGGGAAAAGCATTTCTAAAACACGGCTATCTTGACCACTCGGAACTCGAAACGAGAGGAACCCACGCAAAACGCAAAAACAAGTGACCGTTTGGTTGATTTGGACAGGTCAGTTTCCTGTTGTGTCGTTGTAAACAGTCAACTTGAAGGCCTTGTTTACGTTTACATTTAGTAATTTAGCAGACGCTCTTATCCAGAGCGACTTACAGTAAGTACAGGGACAGTCCCCCCGAGGCAAGTAGGGTGAAGTGCCTTGCCCAAGGACACAACGTCGTTTTGCAGAGCCGGGAATCGAGCTGGCAACCTTCTGATTACTAGCCCGATTCCCTCACCACTCAGTCACCTGACTCCCTACCAGCCTGTCACTGTCTCGTTAAGTCAAGACTGAGGAGGAAGATGAAGTGCCTTCGAATTACAGTTCCTGACAACCCAGCTCACTCGATACCCCAGTCATTTTACGACGACAATTGGAACCACGTCTGCAAATATTCACCTCCTTGTAATGTTGTATTTGCTATATGGTGTTGCTGTGGCGCTGTCTTGTGACACAGAATTCTTGCGTGAAAGTACTAATTGTAATACTGTCAGAACTGTGCACTTCCAGTCCTTTATGGTCTGCTGCGCCTCACTGAATGGTACTTCTGCATGTCCCTGTTTATATAAGTGCTTGTGAAATGAATGAATGTAAGCGTATTCATTCATAGCATTTACATTACATTTAGTCATGTAGCAGACGCTCTTATCCAGAGCGACTTACAGTAAGTACGGGCACAATTTTTGCACAGCTGGTAATCGAACCGGCAACCTTCTGATTCCTAGCCCGATTCCCTGACCGCTCAGCCATCTGACTCCCCAACAGCAGTCATGTCTTCTGGCTACAGGGCGGGGATGAGTGAGCAGACAAGACATTAGAAAGGAGGGTGACAAGCCTGGTTGTGGGTCCGTTCATAAGGACAGGATAAAAGGATAACACATGATCTATCTGACCTGACATTGCTAGGTAGAAACTGGGGGTGTGCCCCCCCCCCCCCCCCCCCTCAGAACGATGGCTAGTGTGTAACGACATGCCTGTGAGTTAGTCAGAACTACAGTCACCACATGAGATGAATGTGAAGGGGCTGTGGACAGCACATAGATGAACATAGTGGGGCGACGTGAGACGAGGACCTGAGGGGGAGATGGGCAGGAGATGTGCAGAAGACAGTGTTGGGTTGAGAAGGAGGAGATGTGCAGAGGACAGTGTTGGGTTGACAAGGAGGAGATGTGCAGAGGACAGTGTTGGGTTGACAAGGAGGAGATGTGCAGAGGACAGTGTTGGGTTGACAAGGAGGAGATGTGCAGAGGACAGTGTTGGGTTGACAAGGAGGAGATGTGCAGAGGACAGTGTTGGAATGAGAGGTATACAAGTGCCGAATCAGAAGCTGGTCCTGAGGGGGAGGGGGGAATAATCCTCTGGCCATCTGCTGCTGCGTGTGTGTGTGTGTGTGTGCGTGTGCGAGTGTGTGTGAGTGTGTGTGTGGCGGGGCCCACACGTGGGATAAAGAGGGCTCAGGGTACTGATTCACTTTCCTGCTTATTTGATTTTTCCTTCCTTTCTCTTTTAGTCTTCACCCAAGCAGTTTGGAAGCCATTTCCAAGGATACTGTCAAACTCTCTCTTCTCCCTACACCAAAGCCATTGGAGACACGTGTATATATAAATGTTAAAATAGGTATAAATATCTGCATCACTGTTGAAGTTCAACTTGGATGTAATACTTGTATATGATAAGTACATTTGCTATTGAAAATCCTTTAGAAATTGTATTCAGTTTAGCAACTTGGCTGAAAGATGCTGAACGTTTTTTGATTACTTCTTTTATCAACCTCCTATGCACACTATACATCCCTTTGTTGCAAACATTAGCATTAAAATGGTATTTCACCCAACTATCAAATGAATAAAATCACAAAATATCCTCCAGGTAATAATTCCCTCTATATCCCTCAAACTCCCTAAAACAGGATGTTTCGGTCAAAATCCATCGTTTCCACTGAGCCATCATGGCGTTGATGTGTTGATATGTGTAGTCTGGCTCTATACTGCGTGTAACAGGCTCCCTGACAGCCCAAACCCAGGAGGAACGTGGCTCCATGGGCATAGGAGATGTCCACGCAACATGTCTGCTATCCTTTTGGAGTAATGGCAGTGGACATGTCTCTCTCTGAAACACACACACACGTAGAACAGACAGTTGGCCTGCTTTCCTGATATATGTAGCGGCGAATATGAAAGAGGATTTCGAAAATGATTATCGCTGTGGTCGTTTTCCTGACCCCTCCTGACCCCCGCTCTGGTGAGCTGCCTGCAGCGCCTGAAATAGTCTGTGCGTGCGTGCCTTCGTCGAATGATCTGATGTTTGGACGGCCGAGCTTTGAGGACTAGCGTTTTTGGAAATGAGGGGTTTACGAAACGGCATGATCGGGAAGTAATGTGTCTTTTCTTTTGATTCTGATGACGTGCGTAGCTCCTTTCGGTCTACGATGCACGTGACCCACCGGAAGTGTGCGGATGACCGATCCGTGGGATTGCGTAGGGTGGGGCTTGTGGGTGATATGACTGCGTCATCCAATCCGCTTAAAGTCAGAAAAGCTACTGTGGTGGCAATATATCTGTCTGTTTGTCGATGCTGCGGGCCTGTCTGGACATGTCTGACGGGTCCATCAGCTTGGAGGGGGAGCTCTTTTATTTTGTCCACGAAGTCCCTCACCTCTGGACAGGCTAATACAGTTATGATACACACACACACACACACAGATGCACACATCCATTTTGCCGCACATCCGAGTGTAATGCTTGGCTAGGAAACAATAGGTAAGCATGCATCTGTAAACACACACACACACACAAACACACACACGCTCCTCTCAAAGGTGCTCTACTCAGGGTGTCGGTCGCCAGGGTTCTCAGGAGCCCGTTCTAATTGGGCCGTTGCCATGGGGAGGCGATGACACAGCACGGGGCGAAGACTGATGCTGTAATTAATGGTGATGTCCTGCAGGATTGGCGTCCTGGAACATGTCAAAGGTGGACTTTCACCGGTGCTGCCCTGTAACCAACTTGGACAGACCTATCCCTTTAACTACGGCTAAAAGGGTTCATGGGCTGCGATCCCGGTTGGAAATCCAGACGGTCGTGATCTCTTTCTTTCACACGCGCACACGCTTCATCCCTCTGTGACAGACGTGTTTTTTGCATCGCCAACGCTGGGGACTCAGCTGTTATGAAATGGCAATAACAGGCCATAATGGCCGAGCCAACGGGTCAGTCCCCCTCAGAATCTCAATCCCCCCTCACCGCTCCCACCTTGAGGCTGAAAAGCCAGTGGCTAAATATAGGCGATGGTGCAATTTGAAGCCTTGTCACCCTCTCGGTGGTAGGTGAGCTTTAAGTCGGTTCAGGTACCGCTGTTTGTGAGTGTGGTCTAATCATCACCGGTAGACAGAACCCATCCAGTGACATTAAAGCACTTTTGGGTCCCTGGACTGGCCACTGTTTAGAGGGTGTGTGCTGTGTGCTTACGTGAAACACGTGTGTATTGGGTTGTCAATACTGTGTATCGATGGTGAACGTTAGACGAATCCTTCATGTGCATAGCTTGAGCCACGGAAGAAGTAGCCCCCCCACACACACACACACACAGACACACACACACACACCTGCACCCCCTCCTCCGCTCATGCTGAAGGTGATGTCACTCTCCACACCAGTCAGTCACCAAAGCAGACTTCACAGACCCAGATGGGCCCTACTAAAAGCTGCCTTTGATCCGGCCGATGAGATGTTATTACCACAGCTTCAAAGCAGACCCCAGAGACCTGGCGCTTCAAAGAGCTGTGCGCATCAAGTAAATGATGTCATCACTGTGCGCCTAACTGGAACGACATAATTGTCGTCGTGTAGACATCCGACGTAGCCCTTCTTCATGAAAAAAAACGAACTTTAATAAAAATATGTAGTGCTAGTAGACGAGTGGTGACAGGCAGTGATTGTCCGCTCCTTCATATTGGCAGATAGAACTCTTATATGTCCTGCTATGTCGAACAACGTATTGTTTTTTGCCATCATAATGTGTAATGCCTACAGCGTTATGAAAAAGTACACGAAAGAAAGTACAAGAAATTCACTTTTACTCTCCGATGTTATCAATGTATGCTCGATTCTGATATGTTCCCCCTTACGAGTATGTGAAGCTTCCTAACCAACCTCACTAAACTAACCTCGACTGAGATTCCGTGAGAATGCTGTAAGCCAGAGGACTAAGATCGTGTTAGAGTTCAACCTGGGAACCACTCAGGTCACCCAGGTCTCGCGTGGACCTGTGAAAATCGCTCGCGTTTCCTGGTAGTCCAAGGCTTTACAGGATCGGGTCGCCTGACCTACTCACCAGCCAGGTGCTTTCAGGTCCTGTCCTGGTGTGTCTCTCGTGTGTCCCCCTCTGTGTCCGTGCGACACAGGGACTGGCGACTCGAGCCCTGCTACCGGCTTTAGCTCAGGGATTATCTCCCAGTGAAACCCCCCTGGCCACAGCAGTATTCCCCACTTCGACACCAATGATCTCTGACTGTTGGCCAACTGGCCTCTACTGTAAGATGCGCTGTTCCTGCGATGCAATACTGGGATGGTTGACTCGTTTACTGTCAATAGTGGACTACAGTGTTGTGTTTGTTTGCTTTTCCCCCTCATCCTTTTAAGGTTGTGGCTCTGAACATGTGAAATATCCAGGTATTCCTTAGTCCCATTTAAACAGGTATTGCAGGTATGCCCTTTTAAACTTTCAATCAAAAGGAAATCAGCTGTTGAATGAGATCCTTGCCCAATACCTCATGTGTGTTTTACTTATTAGTGCTTGCTTGTGTTAACTGCGCAGTTTAATCTTCTGTTCAGTGAGAATCGTGATTTGACAACCCAATGCTCCTTACAGTAGATCATTCCACATTGTTCAGTTATAGTTACTGGTGTCCACTGCTCTTTATGAAAGTGGACAAACCACAGTGCCATCGTGAGGGTGTAGTTGGACCCGGGCCTGCTGATAAAGTAGGAAAGCCCTTCCAGAAGACACATTTAAGTGGTACTTTTGCACCAGACAGCTGATTTCAACTTAGGCAGCTCAGTACATGTAAGAACTCAAAATTAACCTGGATTTGTCGTTTCCTTTTTTAAACCACTAAGGCGGCGAAAGTCTAGAACTTGTCCTCTTGGGTTTTGTAGTCTTTTCCCCAAGAGGTAATTCCTCCAGAGTCGGTCATCACAGTCAGGATGGCATGGTGAGGTCATTCCTACAGAGTCAGGCGGCAGTCAGGCTGGCACAATGCCAACGAGGTCATCGGGCCTCCCCAGCGCTGCTGCCAACATGGACAGAGCCAAGCTGTGCTGACGACTTGAGACAAATTGCCTATTTAGCGCTCATTTACCTCTCTCTCTTTGTCTTCTCATTCTCGCTCCCTCTCCCTTTTCCCTCTCTTTCTCTCTCTGTCTCTCTCCCTCCCTGTCTCTCTCTCTCTCTCTCTCTCTCTCTCTCTCTCTCTCTCTCTCTCTCTCTCTCTCTCTCTCTCTCTGTCACACTCACACTCACTCACTCTCTCTGTGAGGTGCTTGAATAAATAATGTGTGTTTGTGTGTATTAATAAACCAATTAACTATAAACCAATGTTGTACATATACCAACAAAGATTCATCGTTACAATCGTTAGAAACTAATCGTTATAATAATAAACTAGGTCAGACACTAGCACCTAACATTTGATGTCACACCTAGCTGAACTAACTGCCCGGGTAAATCTTTGCTATTCGTAGAGCTTCGCAGCCAGTTGAGCTTTTAAGAGCTCGTTTTCTCCAAGTGCTATATTGGCTTTGCATGGAGGGGGGGGGGGGGGGGGAGAGAAGGGGGGGCTAAGGCAGCTCTCCCACACACAGTGTTATTGGGCTAACTTGTATCCTTTCTTTCTCTTTTCTTTCAGTCAAAAAAGCCAAGCTCCACGGCCCCCCAGGTAAGAGAGAATGCACACTCTCCCACCGACATGCACTCACACACATGGACAAATAAACCCATCCCAGAGGTCAGAGGTTAGGGTCAGGGACCCAGTGGGAGGTCGAGAACTGGACCTCGCGCTTGTACAGTGCAGAGTTCAGTCCGAATCCAGCAGAGCTCCGCAGTTCAAGAACATTTACATTTACATTTAGTCATTTAGCAGACGCTCTTATCCAGAGCGACTTACAGTAAGCACAGGGACATTCCCCCCGAGGCAACTAGGGTGAAGTGCCTCGCCCAAGGACACAATGTCATATGGCACGGCCGGGAATCGAACCAGCGACCTTCTGATTACGAGCCCGATTCCCTAACCGCTCAGCCACCTGACTTCTCTCAGGCCGGTCCGTAGTTGTGGCCCTCTCCGCCCTCCGTCGGGGCTGCTCCCTAGTCTGGCGTCCCCCTCCCTCCGGGTCTGTCCTTGCTGGCGTCCACTCCTGGCCCAGCTGGTGCCTCACTCGTGTCTTCACTTCCCGAGGGGAGGACGGCGGTGGAATGAGAAGAAGCAAGTCGAAAGGAAGATGTGTTTGTGTGTTGGGGGGTGGGGGGTGGGTGGGTTGGGGGTAGGGGGGGGAATCAATAGATCATCAGCGACGAAGGGCCACCTGGTGACTCAAAATGACAACGTGTCATCTTGAGATGAAAGAGGAGATGGAGAGCATTATCCTTCAGGGTGTGGGGGGGGGGGGGGGGGGGGGGGTTGAGGAGGAGGAGGAGGAGGAGGAGAAAGGCTGCTCCCCGATGATTAGACAGCTTTGAATGGGTGTCTTTAAGAACTGTTAGATGGTCATTGCATGTGGCGAGAGGATGAAGAATCGGTGGTTGTTTTTGTGGCCGCGTGGCACGGCAGGGAACGGTGCTTCTGCAGAGAATGTCACGCTGCTGAAATGTGACAGGGACATACCGGGCCTCGGAGCAAACCGTTTCAAAGTTTGTTCACACACACACATTGACAGTATAATAAGGTATGTCTGTATTGTGTGTCTCAGGTCAGATAAACCACATCAATTATATCGCCATCATATGCCCCAGTTTGGGGAGTAGGGTGATCTGGTTTATGAGAAGACTCCCCCCCCCCCCCCCCCCTCGCCCCCCCCCCCCCCCTCCCCCTAGCCCCCCCCCCCCCCCCCCCCCCCCCCCCCCCCCCCCCGCCTACCTTCCCAGGGGAGGGATTCCTTTTAAAGAGGCTAGTTTTGTATGTCAGTCTGAATAACTTTTGTGAAATGTGGCTTATTTTTTGGTGGCTGATTATTGTAATAAGTCCGCTCTTCAAGTCCTCTTTGTCTGAGAAGCCTTTGCCTACACTTCATTCCCGTCCGTCTAAACTTGGATTTGGTTTCGCTGATCAAATCAACGTCTTCGGTACTAAACGTCACACCTTCACTGTGAAGATGAAGCTCTTTTCTCAGTTAATGTACTTGTCTGGTTGTTTATACTGACCAAACAGTCAATGTTGACGCTTGGCTATTCAGAGATTGTCATTCTTGCTGGCAGAATTTCCTTCAGCTGTGCAGTTGATGCGGTGTGTTTTAGGAGATTTGCATGACGGAATATTTAGTCGGCGCTATGATTTCCCCTGTTTCTAAAAAGGCATGTGAGAAAAAGGTGGAGGGGGAGACAGAGAAAGATGGAATTTGGAGATTGAATGACAGAAGGGTTCAGAGCTCGAGTGCAACAATCCTATAAAAGTGAAACTGACCGGTCCTTTTAAAAGTGAGAGTACGAAACGATGAAGGGAGAAAGAGGGCAGTTAAGGCACAACCTAGACCCCAAACAGACAGATGGCATGAAGAATGGATGTCACAGAGATATTTCCAAAGGAAACTGAACTTGGAAAGTTGATTGTGTTCACCGTCAGTCATTTGCGTCAACACTCGTAGGCTGGGAGATATCCCGTCCTCGCTTCTCACAAGCTGACGACTGGAGTTTCTTCTGCATGCTGGTTCTCACAACTCATTGTGTGACTTACTGTCGCGTTGGTAGTCATCTGTTGATAAGCAAGGATCAAGATGTGGTCTGGTTGTTCTTACAGATAACCCTTGGGCATGAAAGGGAATGTGGAACATTGTTCTCTGGAGTCATCTTTTCCTGAGGTCCTTCTCCTTAGCAGTGACTTCCATCATAATCTAGTGTCTGTCACCGTAGAAGACAGCTCCGTAAATGTCAGCCTACCCAAGTCTGCCGTGCAGCAATGTTGGGCGCCTGACCGACTATATAACTTATTTATTTATATAAGTCATGTTCCCTTTAATTATGAATGAAGATGGTTGCTCCCTGGCAGGCCCTACTGCATGCTGGGATGTGGCTGAGGATGGCTGCTCCCTGGCAGGCCCTACTGCATGCTGGGATGTGGCTGAGGATGGTTGCTCCCTGGCAGGCCCTACTGCATGCTGGGATGTTGCTGAAGATGGCTGCTCCCTGGCAGGCCCTACTGCATGCTGGGATGTGGCTGAAGATGGTTGCTCCCTGGCAGGCCCTGCTACATGCTGGGATGTGGCCTGATGGGACAGTCAGTGACTACAGTTTTTGGGTTGACTGTTGTTCTCCCTCTCGCACTCTCTCCGCCTCCCTTCTCAATTCTAGTCCTCCTTCCCTCTCATCCCAGCCTCTCACTTACAAGCACTGAGGGTGAGTTTGAGTGGACGTGACAAGCTGATTTCTGCTTCTGTTTCCCCTCAGAAGAAGTTGGTAATCTGAGGAACAGTCAGAAAGGTAGTCAGTTTCATCAACCATGGTGGAATGTCCAGCTCGCACACCGTATCTACCAACTTCTTCACAGCAGTGAATCAGCCTAAATGTTCCTCTGTTGGTCTCTTTTATATGTTGGTTTGTTTCCCTGAGCCCTAGAGGAAGGCTGCTGTTGGTCTTACAGTTTTTCCCCTACCATTATATAAGGGGGGGGCGCCCCGCCCCCCCTAACGCCCCACCCCCCCTTCCCCGAAGGTCAAGTTAATTTTGTAAAACATTTTTTATTTTATTTTTATAGTGCCAGATCACAAAATAAGTCATTTAAGGTTACCTTTCCTATAAAACAGGTCTATAGCTTGCTATTTTATTAAACAAACTAAATGGCCTTATGTTATTTATCTTATTTACACAACTTTTTCAACTGGGAAGGGACTTCCATCAGTCCGTTCAAACAGTACAGAAATAAACAGCAAGCATTCTCTGCTCTCAGTAGGAAGTTCTCCAAGACCAAATTATATCTTATTTGATCTCTGTGGGGGGAAAATCCTCAGTGGGAATGACGGAAACCAACACAGTTTGGAGGCGACTACTGACAGGATGGTAAATAAACGATTAATCAGACTCTCCCACTAACCCCCTTTCCCTGCAGGAAATAGGGCTGTCCATATCATGCCATCCCTCTGCCCACCCCCTCCTAATCACAAACCTGGCAACCCTCTTAACAGAATGATGGATTATGCTATGATTAACCCTCTCACCCCCTGCCTGGCTCATCATTACAGCCATGCGCTGGGTGATGGATGAAATTACAATGAGCCGTCAGTGTGAAGGCTTTGTTCATTTCAGCTCTGGCTAACCCTTTGTGTTGTAGTGAGGATGATATTCTGTCATGGTGCTTATTTTTTAGTTTTCAAAACCACCCTATGCACTTCCAAAACACCCCCCCTCCATGGCTGAACCTTGATGAGGCATAATGTTTAGTATTGTACACATAAAATGAGGGAGTTGCAAAATATATCCTGTTTGCCCAAATTTCTGACTTGAAAAGGGTTTTTAGAAAACCTTAGTGAACTGAAAAGTGACCTATAGAACTGCAATTTCTTGATGGTCTTTTTGTACACTTGTTTTGTGTACTGTACATACAGTACAAAACAGACACATTTGCTGAGTAGCAACATCAAGTATTTGTCAGTATTTAGCACCCCTAGATAAATATATCCATGACTAAGTACCTGCTATTTCAGGAGACTGGATTTGATTCTAGTCAGTTTCCCTACACCCTGATGACCCTCACAGTTGGCTGTTATTTTTGAGCAAGTGTAATTTCCTGTGGAGGAGAAAGGATGTAATCAAAGCGCAGTAGAGAAGGGCTGGAAGTCCAGGGGAGGACAGGAAATCTATTGCTGATCAGGAACCCCCGACTGTCAGTCACTCTTCTCCTCCATTTGCATCTGTGCGTTTCACCTTCTCCATCAGTTCCATGACTCGGCCTCCCTCTTTTGGGGGCGCAAACTGGCAGAGGCTTGTCTACTGGTGGTTCCTCAGAAGGGGTGGATGAGGTCCAGCACACACACACACAGACACACAGGTGTGGACGTAGCCAGACACACACCCACGCAGAGAGGTGTACTTGAGAAACGTAATCAAACAAGGATTAGGTGTCTGGTCCTCACACACTTCCTCTGTGTAGTTTGAACAGGGCCACTCGCTGTGCATGAAATAGAAATGAGAGACACACGCATTGCTTACAGTAGTCACCTAAAAGTTCCCACAATGCCTCAGATGACAGGAAATATGAAGTGATATAGCTGACCCTTCACGCTCCCTAACAAGCCTGACTGGATTCATCAGTCTGGGATGTTTCCTTTATGGATAAGAGGGCAGGTTTCAGTATCTGCAACTTTGTTGCCTGTCAAGGGCCTGTTCTCGACCTCAAAGGCTCTCTGTGGAAGGGAAGCCATGGAGGGAGGAACATGCGTTGGACTGGAATTGAAAAGTAGAGAGCCTTTCACTTTTCAAAAGCTCCCCCCTGCTTATACTTACGTTTTTTCCATTTCCTTTCCCACGTTCTCTCCGACTGTTTTGCGAGTGTCTTTTGTCCTGCTCTAAAATGTCGCCCGATGATAATGACTTTATAAAGCACTTTACGCTGTTTTAATCTGGCACTTTCATGCAAATGAGCATTTTCAAGTGGCAAGCTGGGGTAGATATTTAGGTTACTTTGTTAGGTTTTAATTGCTCTATTTACGACGGTTGAAACGTTTTCCTTACGTGAATATGCAGTCACTGTAGTATATGTTGGAGGATTATGTTTATTTTACAGTTGGACTTCATGAAGTATAGTATCTCAATTACAACTTGTTCAGTGTTTTTGTCATTCTTTTTTGGGCAAAAATAAGAGGTTTGTGCAGGGAATTAGAGAGGAGGGAAGTGATAATTCATGGTACATAATGAAGATTTGCTAGATTGCATGACCTCTTGTTTTTAGATGACATGTCTGCACCAAACAAGTCCTGAAAACACTTCCGTTTTTAGGATGTAGAGCTGTGAGCCGAGAACAATTTCTTCACATCCAGGGACTTCCCAATGTGCTTGGCAGTATCCCCCACTAGGATGTGAAATATGTGATCTTCTGCTGTACTTATGCACAATCTGTACTTTGGATAAAAGCTTCAGCTCAATCAATAAAATGTAATGAGTTGACTGAATACAAAATTGGGAAATTGGGAAAACCCATAGACTACCTGTCTCCCCCAGCATCCCTGTCACCCTCAGAGACTGTTGAGACGGTTGGTCTCAACAGTAGTTGGTGTGCTTTTCAAATATTGCTCATATGACCAAGGACCAATTCTCTGAGACTGCACGTCATCTCACCTAATCTAAATACACTGCTAGACTTCTAAAACTTCTCTTCTGTTTCTTTCACTACCATTTTACAAAGTGATACTATTTTATTATTCTCTTCATTTCAACCAGATTGTTATCTTGCATATTGTTCAGTTTAATTCACATTTGATTAATCTAATCATTTTTGCATAGTTTTCCTTTCAGATGGACTCTAAGTAAAGAATTAATTCCTTCAGATGTAATGTAATTATAGAATTGCTGAATTTACATTAACAGTGATATCAAGATTTTGGTCTTCCTTGAAGACTGTCCATTTGGACTGGTGCCATGATGATGAATACTATCGCGATACTTGGCTGCTGATTCAAGAGATATTGGTATACTGTATGTACAATTTAGTAAAATATTGAAGGTCTTCTCTAGCGTCATTCTCCTCCATGATTTTCACGTTTAAATAAATACGAGGGTAGAAAAAACAAAGTTGCCAAAGTATAAATCGAAAAATGTATGTGGGTGTCAGCGTGATGATATAAATATCACACAACATGCAAAAAATTGCAATACTAAATAGTATACATTTCCCCCCCAATCCCTAATGATAACGTCTGGATAAGGCTCACAGATTCATGACTGATCACATAAGCCGCTGACTGATAAACACGAACAGATCGGCACCACTCAGTCATTGGAAGAAGGTCCTTTTGACCTCAAAGTTTGTTGTTTTTATTATAAACTAAATAAAAATCTAAACTCAACTATTTTCTCTACTCAAAATCTAAAGTATTAAACAGATTGAGTGTGGTCATCTCTGGTGGGAAGATTGTAAATTGTAATGAGACCACTAAACAATAGCTTTAATACAGGCCGAATCTGTTCACACCAGCATTTATGATTAAACTTAATATACACTCTTTAAAATACCATCTTTTATGAGGTTACATTAGGAGCTAATGGCATTAATTCCTATAAATGGGCAAAGTATGTAAATGTTTTGGAGAATTGAGCCATTTTCTATATTGCAATTACTTTTTTGTCTGTCTTTTGTCCTAGGGAGTTGAATTATTGCTTTTTTACATTTGTGAATTCTGAACTCAGAAATCCTAGTTGATTGAGTTTTCTTCCTATTATTATCTGCCCTCTCTTTAATGAGCTTTAAAGATGATATTTGTCCCTAAGAAAGATTGTGTTTTGTTTTTTTATTTATTTTTGAACGGGAAATTTAATTGGGATATGTGGAGTGGTCGATATCAAGACATTTCCATTAAAGACCATTGTTCTAAGTTTGCTTGTTTTTTATTAAATAATTGAATTGGGGGCATTTGCTGTTGTTCATCATAGACAAACACAATTCCATTGAGGTACAGCAGTACATCACAAGGATGGACTTTGTCCTGCTCAGACAGGAAGCCAGTATCCAGTGTTTTAAAGCATTTCTCTGCTTTTTTGGATGTATCACTTATAACCAGGTTTTTTTCCTCCTAAAGTACTATAGTTAAAGACTAAATTGGTTTACGTGGACATAGATTTGCCGTGTCTCAGTTTTTTTTTTACATGCGGTTTAGGGCCACAACCATTTTAATCATTGCTTTTTACTAATAAACAACCGGAGATGTTCACAGAAAGTTGCAATCAGGATGAAAGTGAACACCTCATGACCCAGTACCAGCCTTGCTTGTGACTGTCGGTGTACACCAGCTCATTGGAAAAGCAGGTATCTATACCACAAGATATAGGCAATGCCCAGTTGAACAAAATATTTCTATGAGTCTTATCGGAGTCAGGCTACAAAAGCAGTGAGAGATGAGGTGATGATGCTGTCTAGCTGTTATTGGAAAACAAATCTGGACTGGATATATATGATGTCAATAATATTCAGACAGCACTTGTGCTTTTGCGTAAAATTCTCAAGCCTGCCTAAACTGAACCCCCTCAAGCATCGACGATAACTTGCCTTATTCACTAACGATGACTTCGACCCGCGACAAATATCTCGTTCCACTTTAGAGAAGCTGCACTCTTTTCCAAAGTTTCCCCTGAATTGAACATTCCAGCCTCTGAGTCTGGGCCCGGCTCAGCCTCTCCCCTGACCCTCACATTGGGGAAAATTGAAATATGTCGGCAGATGAGCTGGTAAATGAGTTTCCCGCCGCGGTGTCGCTCGAGGAGCCCCCAGGGGCCAGCTGTCTTCGGCTCCCCCCATCCTCTGGAGGACGGCGCGTTCAGACCTGTGGCATTTCAAATATGCTCCCAATTATCTCGATAGCTCTCAGACCATTGTGCCATGATGCACCGGGCACCCCCAGCTCCGCCATTCTGGCCCTTCAAATCTGTTGACTCGGTTTTAATCAGGGTCACGAAGACAGATGGGAAAAGGCACCTCCTTCTTGGAGATGCCAACCCTGGGTTTCGGGAAAAGGAGGCGCAATCTAAGTCAAACCAAAAGAGCGGTGGTCTCAAAGACACTTGAGTGACTTCTTTTGTTGACTTTTGATATTTTTGGTTTGTCGAGCTGATCTTGTCAAGCAGTTGAGGGATTATTTCAACACTTCAATACTCTCGCTCTACTCGCCACTCCAAAGGTTTGTCCAAAGACGGATGTTTAAGTGCCTGTGCAACGTGAGGAAAGAAATACCATAGAGCAATGTCCAGTACAGTGATTCCTTTTGGCTTGAGGCACTATCGTTTAAAGCTTTCGTCATGGTTCTTGTTCTTGTCCCGTCTCTTCCGCAGATAAGTTCAACGCCTATGTGACCCTGAAGGTGCAGAACGTCAAGAGCACCACCATCACAGTAAGAGGGGACCAGCCATGTTGGGAACAGGACTTCATGTTGTAAGTATGCTGTAGCAGTGTTTACTGGCTAGTCCCATGTCAGGATATCAAAGAAAGTGTAAACCAAGTGGTTGGGATCTATCCTCCGATTGGGGAATTGGAATACCTAGTAGGACCTAGTGATTTGTTTAAGACCAAAGGACACATGGCCCGGTCTGCAGTGTAGCGTATGTTGACTTCGGTCTCTAAAGGCCAGACTCTGAAAATGTCTGATGGAAAATGTCGGTTTTGACAAAACCATTTGAATTCCAATTCTTGACTACAATCACTTTGAAAGTCAAAAGCCAAATCTTGACGCTGTGGCTTTTGACCTGGTCACATCCCGGGAGAAATTTTTTCATGCAAGTCATGAAATCTGAATGGGCACAGAGAGACAAGTGAATGGATGAAATTGGTGTCCGGAGTGTGTGTGTGTGTGTGTGCAGGCAGGGAGAGACCTGCATCTACTCCAGGCAAGGAACGGCCTCCTAAGTGGACATTTGCAGAGTCGGTGGAACAGATGTGAAAGTGAAATTGCATGGAAGGCCTCCTCTGGTTAAAACAAATGAGTAGATCTAAATTGAATGAGAAGCCGAGTGGATTGTGGACGGTGGATGTAGTAGACATGGCTCCTGTACTTAGCCAGGGACAGTAGAGTATATGTATAAATGCTTCTGGCCCTGCTCAATGTGTAGGGAGAGTGTTACTTCATCTTCATGACCTCACTTTGCGATACTGTTGGCAGCCATTCCATCTTCTTCATTGCCCTATAACGTGGAGACAGTGTTTTTGTTTTTTTAGTTTTTTAGTTTTTTTTACACGGTTCTATTTTGGAAGATTGGGTACAGTTTTTCTGCCCTTTTGTGTTTTGCTGCTGGTTTGTGTGTGCTAACCTCTGATTTATCTTTGTTGAATTGAAGGTCTGACCCTGGCGTTTTAATAAAGGCTGTGAGGGGCTGTGGTTGGAGTTAATCGCAACTCCCTGTTTTGCGTGAATGTATTGTGCTGTAAAAGGAACAGAAAGAGCAGGTCGACAGAGGTCAATGATGCCAAGAACATGGGGTCACACAGGGAAAATATTCCCTACACACACCTCTGCACACCCACACACACACTTTAAACAGTATCAATGTATACATATATGTACTTAGCAACCCACTCGTACTTACCTCTTCCATCACTCTTTGTGGGCACCTAGCTGTGTGTGGTTGAAAAATGATTATTTTAGAACAAGCATCCAAATTGACCCAATCCTCACTTCTAGTTTCATATTTATCCCCTCACTCTCTCCGTGAATCATCCTTAGGCCGTCTTTGTCGGTCTGTGTCTTGTTTTGATCTCTTATCACTCTATGTTGCTCTCTCCGTGTTAGCTTTCTCTACACTGTCTCTTTCAATGCTGCCCTCTCCCAGCTGCCTGCCTGGGGCTCTCTTTTGTACTGGCCTCTATGCGGTCGCCTCAAAGCTGAAAGGTCACCTTGTTGCTTCTTTCCAGCATCCACCAACCTGAAGAACATGACAGTGGACGGCACGATGGTTTCCACGCAGGCTCCACAGCCATGACTGATAGGAGCCCCGGGGTCTCAGAGAACTAGCTGGATGATAATAGGATAATTAGCTAATAGCCTCATTAGCAGCTGTTTGTCTCGGCGGGTAGGGGAGAGGGAAGAGTCGAATCTGTACCTACTGAGTGTCCCAGTTGGAAGCCGTGTTCCCGAATGGCGCGGAAGGGAAGAGGAGGGCGACCGAATAATACTCTTGCTGTGTTTCCGTTTTCACACCCATTGTTGGCGCGGTAAGGCTAGGTCGTTTGAACGGCCGTAGCGGAGTCGAAGCGGAGTGGGTCAGTGGTGTGTTGTAGAGAGGGCGGACGTGTGGCCATACTAAGCTGGATGAGGCCAGGAGGGGCGGTGTGTGTGTGCGCGCGCCTGCCCACCTCGCTGGGTGACGTAGCGGAGGACTGTGGGACAGGGGGGAGTGTCCCTGGCTGGGGGATTAGAAGCCCCGCCACACGGCCAATATGGACTAACTCCTACTGAACACACACACACAATACATTTAGTCAGTCCTTTATGGTCTGCTGCGGCTCACTGAATGGCACTTCTGCATGTCCCTGTTTATATAAGCGCTTGTGAAATGAATGAATGTAAACGTATTCATTCATAGCATTTACATTTATGTTACATTTAGTCATTTAGCAGACGCTCTTATCCAGAGCGGCTTACAGTAAGTACAGGGACATTCCCCCGAGGTAAGTAGGGTGAAGTGCCTCGCCCAAGGACACAACGTAATTTGGCACGGCCGTGAATCAAACCGACAACCTTCTGATTGGTAGTCCGATTCCCTAACCGCTCAGCCATCTGACCCCCACACACACTCACACACTCCAAAAAGAGACACAAGAGAGACAGAGAGCGGGAGAGGGAAAAGGAGTCAAAGTGAGACCGAGAGAGACAGAGAGAGAAAGAGAGAAAGAGACAAGCATTATGGGAATGTGATTGAAGGATGGTCATGGGACAGAAGGAATGATGTATAGGGGTGACTGTGGGCACGGACAGCGGAAATACAGAAAAAACTGCTGGAGTGGGGGGGTGGGGGGGGGTGCAGAAGAGAGGAGACGGCAAGGAAAGATAAAGGAGAGTTTGACAGGAGGGGAGAGAGAGAGGGTCAGAGTGCTTAAAGAGGCAGAGGAACAAAAGTATGAGAAATCCTTTCAAACGAGGAACCGCTGGCACATTCTCCTAGTGACATATAAAATCCGTCATCTCCGCCAAACTCGTTTTCTGCCTTAGCTCTCCATGGCTTCGCTCTGTAGGCGTGGTCTTGATCATTAATCACAGCACTAATTATAGTCTGTCAGAGTTCACAGCATGAGGCACGGGGAGAGTCCATTTTACATTTAAACTCAAAACTCTAATGTTTAGGAAGGACTTTCTACAGTTAACATTTCTGGGTATATTTGATAAGAAATACCCCCCCTTTTTTTTTTTGCAGTTGCTGAGCTAGTTGGCTTATGGTTTGAGGATACTGTTTTAGGAACAGGGAAGAACCAAGCAGAGTGTCCAGGCAGATAAGGGATGCGTTTCAGCCTAGCTGGTCTGGATGTGGAGCATTTCGATGCAACAGATGCCCGTATGAGTGTCAGAGGGGTGACAGCAGTGATGTGACACACAGGTTGACAGCAGTGATGTCACACACAGGTTGACAGCAGCCTAGAGTCGCTAGCTGGTGGATATTACTCTGCTCAGGGGAACTTCATCCTGGCCTTTAATCCTAACCTTAACCATTCACTAATCCCACGGGTAGGATAGCAGACAATCAGTTGTCTGAGCCTGTTCAACTGAAATCAAGACACAAGTATAAATAGGTCCATTTCACAGACATCAAATGACAATCTCACGTGCAATTCGAATTTTCATAGTAAAATCTATTAATCATGTTTTTTGACATGTTGGACATGCAAAAGCAACTGAGGTCTGTCCTTCTGCCCTTTGCTATCTCTATCAAGCTCAGATGCTGTTTGGTACGAGTTACTCAGTATCCCTCAATGATCTTGTATTTAATATTGTTTTTAGTGGCATGTACAAACAAGAATGAAGAATTCAAAAATGCTTTCCAATCTGGAAAGCATGACGCGAGATAAATCACATGATTTATCTTTCCAACATGCTTGTATTAAAAAAGTATCTACTATGCAACATAAAACAATTGGATCATTCTTACAACCTCACATCATCTTTAGAAATTGTCAATATTGAATCATTAAACAACTTTTTGATTCAACAGCCTCGATTTGAGGATATCTATATTTGAGGTCGATTTGGTCATGTGAAAGATCGATGAGCCCAGTGCCAGTCGGGTTACTGTCAAGATTTGAAACCACACGTTCTGGTCTCACAATTTATTTATTTACGTTTTCTCTGAGGTGGAAGGCTTCCCTCGTATTGACTGTTTGTCACCTGACAGGAATGAATGTCTTTAGGAACAATCTGTCATTGTCTGCAGTCTGCCCCCCCGCCTACCCACCCTGTGTCTGGGCTGTCTGTCATTATGAGAGCTGTCAGCCACACACCTGCCGGAAGACGCACCTCAGACAGGAGTTCTGGAAATCAATTTATCAGCCTCATTTTGAGGGGTGGGCACACCATCTCACATACGCACACGCAAACTCAATTTTTCTTGTGGTTCCAGCACAATATCAAAAGATAGGTCCTGTCCTTTACAAATGCCCATTTACGTCATATCGTTGAACGGTTGGCATTGCCCTCTGTACCTGCACTGTTGTCCAAGTCTTTGGTACCACAGGAATCGTATGGCACGGCACGCACACTAAAGACAACTGGTGTGTGTGTGCGTGTGTGTGTGGTTACCAAGATAGGGATAAGTGTGGTGTTGGGCCTGCTGCTCTCTGGGTTAACAAGCCTCTTGTGCTGCCTAACCGTCTCGCATGCATCCTGTCTTATTTACATTTAGTCATTTTGCAGACGCTCTTATCCAGAGCGACTTACAGTAAGTACAGGGACACTCCCCCGAGGCAAGGAGGGTGAAGTGCTTTGCCCAAGGACACAACGTAATTCAGCACGGATGGGAATCGATCCGGCAACCTTCCGATTACTAGCCCGATTCACTATCCGCTCAGCCACCTGACTCCCTATGGGGTGTTCATGAAACAATCAGCGTAACTGGTAATAAGCTGAAGTACATCCTAACATACTATTTCAAACAAGCACATCCACTATGTACGCATGGGAGCTCTTTTGTTTCCACTCCATATCTCCTTCTCGTGTGGGCTTGAGCTGTAGAGGAGATGTTCTACGGCGGGGGGGGGGGGGGGGGGGGGGGGGGGGGGGAGAAGGGTCTGGGGTTGAGGGCAGGTTCATATCGTGACAGAGCTGTTCCAAACCTTCCGTGTCTGTAGCTAACAATAGATTATCAGGCCTCCTGTTTCTGAGGATATGAGGACAAGCTTGGCCCCCCAAAAATAGGAAGTGGCGTGTCATGCCTTTACCCCAGACGACCGGAAGGCCGGAAATGTACGCTTTATAGACCTAGAAACCACCCAGACACTTCTAAAAGACAATATTATGATGGATATACTTTTTTTCTGAACCCTATTGATGCTGACATCCATCACTTCGGTTCAGTTGCAAGAGTTTTGTTTTCCCTGCATGGCCCTCAACTTGTGTGTGTGTGTGTGTGTGTGTGTAGGCAGCGAGACTGAAGGTATTGAAGTGTGCCGATTTAATCTGCTCCGTCTATCCCTCGCTCCATCCCTCCCCCCTCTCGCTCCCTGCTGTCCTGCTCGCTGTCTCTCTCCTCCCTCTACGTCCATCCCAGCTCTCTCTCCCCTCTCTCCCTCCCCCTCTTTCTCTATCTCCATCCCAGCTCTCTCTCTCTCCCTTCTCTCCCTCCCCCTCTCTCTATCTCCATCCTAGCTCTCTCCCTCTCCAACACAGTGCCTGCTTCATATGATTGCTGGTATTTGATCAGATGCTTAAGGATGCAAATTTCAGACCGGCACTCTGTGAGGTCCACAGCCATCGCACGCTCCCCAGCCTAATAAGGGAGAAGGAATTCATTAGGGGCACTGTAGAGACAGAGGGTGACCGAGAGAACGAAAGAGTGACAGCGCCGATCACCTGTGTTGCCTATTCTCCCCGTCAGTGAGAGCCTTTTACTGGCTGAATTGTCATTATAACTTGGAAGAATGTGTTGTGGAATGCCTCTAATGTTACTTTCAACTGTGTGCGTGCTTGGACCCGTGTGTGTGTGTGTGTGTGCGTGTGTGTGCGTTTTCCAGCGAGATCAGCGGAGATCAGGAATCTGGGTTGGTCGTGGAGCTGTGGAACAAAGGTCTCATTTGGGACACCATGATTGGGACCTCGTGGATCCCCCTGGAGACCATTCGCCAATCAGACGAGGTCCAGGCTCGCACGCTCACACGCAAGCATGCTCTCCTCCGTTCTCTTCCTCCCTCTCCCGGCTCTCCTTTTCTCTCCACCTTTGTCTGTGTCATTTATCTAACCCCGTTTCTACCTTTCTTCCACTGCTCCTTTTCTCTTGTTCCCTTCTCCTCTCCCTCTCTGTCCTCCCTCCCCTCCTCCCCCGGGTGTCCGTCTCCATGCAGGAAGGCCCAGGGGAGTGGACATGTCTGGACTCGGAGGTTCTGATGAAGGAGGAGGAGATCTATGGCACCGCAAACCCCACGCCTCACCAAGTGTTGCTGGACACCCGCTTTGAGCTTCCCTTTGGTACGCGCGCTCAAACGCACACGGAGTCTGACTCGATGGGAATTGTGTACCAAATGTACTGTGAGGGGCTGGATGTTAGCACCACGTTAGCATTTCAGTGGCACCGTTGTGGACTTTTAAGTTATCGGCCTAAGCTGTCTGACAGACGAGCCGGAGCCTGAAGATGAAGATAAGATTGGATTCTCCCTTGTTTGGCTGACTCTTCGAGGCCAAAGCCATTGACGTGCACCAACAGTGTGTCTGTTCAAAGTGACAGTGTTTGTTCCTGTGCCGGGCTGTCAGCACAAATGGATGCTAGTTTGTCTGTAATTCGAAGGCAGAGCCTTCATCCCCTTCTTGTTTTCTTATCTCCCCGCCTCTCTCTCTCTCTCTCTTTCTCTCTTTCTCTCTTTCTCTCTTTCTCTCTCTCTCTCCTCTCTCTCTCTCTCTCTCTCTCTCTCTCTTTCTCTCTCTCTTTCTCTCTTTCTCTCTCTCTTCCTCTCTCTCTCTCTTCCTCTCTCTCTCTCTCTCTCTCTCTCTTCCTCTCTCTCTCTTTCTCTCCCTTTCTCTCTCCCACATCAGATATACCAGATGATGAAGCCCAATACTGGACCAGTAAGCTGGAGCGCATCAATGCCATGCGGATACACGATGAGGCAAGTCCAAGTGTTTTCGGGGGCAATTCTTTTTTCCAATTTCTTCTTGCTTTTACAAAGCAGTGGTGCTAAATCACTTAATCATTTTCCTACCTGAAGAATGTCATTTATTAATATTTTATTTCCATTTTGGAACCCATCGGCGGAATAATATTCTCATGCTATTTCAGGATCTCCTTAAAAGTTCATGCTCTCTTTGTGTGAAGTTGAAGGAGATTTGATCTGGAGATGTAATGAAGTCATGCCATTCCAACGTGTGTCTGCCACCCTGTGGTGTGAAATGGCTACTACAACAATCACAGTGTCACTCTGTTTTGTTCTCCAGTATCCACTACAGGAGGAAGTTCAGAGAAGGAGAATGGCATCTGCACCTTCTCAGTGCTGTAAGTCTGACAAATCCTGGTTTTGGGACAGGGTTATGATCCAGGGATCAGAGCTGGGATAGGGTTGTATTCTAGGGTTTAGAGTTTGGAGGGGGTTATGTTCTTGGGTGGAGAGTTGGAAAATGGGGGTTGTGTTCTAGGGTTGAGAGATGAGAAGGGTTTGGGATTGGAGGCTTTGCGGTTGGGTTGTGTGAAGGGTGGGTGAAGAAGGTTTGTGGGATATGGAGGCTGATATGCTGTAGAGGGAGAGTCAGATGACAGGTAAACACGGTTGTGATCTTTGTTCTCGCATTTCCATTGCATGTTTGAGTCCTTGATTGCAATCTGTCAACATGGATTTTTTGTATTTGTTAAATCATTTTTCAACAGAAGTTCAACTGTTGTATTGTATATCAATGGGGAGGCGTGTGTGCGTACTCCACAATGGGAGTGTTCTATTATTTCAACATTATTGCTTTTAAATCGTTCTTTTCCCAGCATTATACATCCCTCCTTTTTCTCTGTGTCCACTTTTGACCATTGTGTGTCTGTCATGTGGGACGTTTACTCTCAAATGATTTTTTATTGTTGTTTTGGCCGGGACGGCCGTTAAGTGTCATTTCACATCATCCTTTTTCAATTTCTTCCACGCATCACCTCCTGCGATACTTTCCGAATAGGATGCCGTTACATGATTGTTCCACATTTGATTTGGCTTTAACAGGAGAGTTTATACCCTTTGGATATAAATGGTGTACTGTTTAAACACCCCTTCACTTTCCTTGCCCACCTTCTTGCTTCTGCTATTTGAACTCTTGCTTCCGTGCCGTCAAGGCAGCTGGAGTTATTTCGGATGGAGCGAACAGAGTATGTACCCAACTCAAATCTGATGTTTCTCAAGTTCTGTTTCCGTCTTGTCTCTTCCCCTGTTAATAATGCATGGACGGGCCTTTATCCTCATTTTTCCTCTTGATTTGTCACTCACAAGTATGTCACGTCTGTGAATGTGTTGTGCTATATCTGAGCATGTTCAAACGACAAAGAGACATGAATTCATTTGTTTACTTATAGAACGATCGTTGACCAGTATTTAAAGTAATTCTGTTGGGTATCCAGCTGCCCTACTTCTGTCCATCCTATTCCAGCTGCAAACCACTAGAGGGAGCCAACATACTGTAGATTTCAGCAAATTCGAAAATTTCCCGTTTTCATCGTGGGACATTGCGTTAGGATATTTGGATTTAAACAGGCAAATGCATTCCATCATATGAGCAGTAGGGTGTGCTGTTTGGTCTGATAGTTCAGAATGCTACACACATGATTCCTGAATTATATATATTTACATATACATTCTGTAATGATGCATCATTAATGATTTGAGCAAACAATTGTCATCCCAGATGGACAGGTGGTTTTCTTCGTACATGAGCACCTTGTTTTATGAAGTTCAGGTAGAAAGTTTGCTGTGTGGTTCCTTATCTGTAGTCTAAAGCTGAGCTACAGAGTCCTGGTACTTTAAAGTGAATTGTCTTTAGGCCATTTTAAGATAATGAGACTGCAGGTTTACTGTACTTACTAGAATATTCCCTTTACTTTCTTAACCCTATGGTTTAACGAGAGGTCCTCCAATGTTACTCAAATGGAAAATTATGCTGATATGGCTACAAGTTCTCCAGCTAATCTAACATCAAAAAGCATGCTCAAATATTTTGGTTTTAGAAGAAATTGGGAGGTTTGCGTTAATTAATTTATAGATCGTCTAGAACTTTTAGAACTCCACTTTGTTCGTTTGGTACTGTTTTTCATGAAGATGGGAAACAAAACCCTTAACTGTCAAAACCGATTGTCCTATGGATTGTTTTGGTGTTTGGGTCAAGATCTTTATAAAACTGTCTGGTTTAATCAAACAAGGTGAATATGTGTATTTCCCCTCCTTTAATCCTGTGTTTCCTCTCCTCCCAGCCTTGGATGACCACGACAGTGCGGTGGAGGATCGTGACAGTGACTACCGCAGTGAGACTGGCGTCCGGCCTCCACGATACCACACCACACCCCAACCCAACTCCTCTCTGCACCAGTACCCCATTGGCCACAGGCTACAGCACCAGAGTCTGACCAGGGAGACAGACTCTGTGCAGAGCTATGAACTCGACTACAGAGAACCCAGAGAACACAGGTAAACAAACACACTGGAACGGTGACACATGATCGATTTGCTGTTTGTAGCAGAGTCATCGAATTATGGAGCACAAGAGTGGAACCGTAATGCTATGTTTCTCAACTGTAAAAACTGGTTGACAGGCTGAGAATTCAACTATATCTTAAGGTGCTAGTATTTCTTTTTTTTACTTGCCTGAACCTGAACCTGTATATTTAACCTTGAGCTTTGAAAGTTGTATTTGGTCACCTATGCTCTTAAATGATAGAGATTGGGTTGTTTCTCGTTCCCTTCACACCTAAACAGCATCATGGCAATCATTACAACCATTCACGCAAAGACTTGTTTTGTTACCGCAACCATGCACTTACAGTACATACACATTCAGCTCATTAACTTTTGAAATACGCATTATTTTGTCGTTGCATGGATTAGTATTTGTATTCACTGCTAACTATTGTTTTCCTTCTTTCTTTTGCAACCGCACTCCTCGCATTTTCACTCCTTCCTGCGTGATTGCTGTCATGTTTCTTGTCTGATGGTAGACGTTCTCGCAGGAAGAGTGGGATCCAGATTATCCCTGTCGACTCTGGGATGGGCGTGGAGGACTGGGAGAGTAAGTTCAAAGTGCCGGACGGTGGAATCTTGGACGATTACCTGGACCAGGATCAGAAGACCTGGGAGGACGAGGACAAGAGCATCATCTATCGCATATCGAACAGCCCGAGCGAGTCCAAAGGGAGCAGGTTCTACCAGACAGTGGAGTGTGACGCGGGGTCGCTCGATGAAGGACCAGAGGAACTCGACGAGACAGGAAGACCCCGGAGGAAGAGCCGCGGCTTTGGCAGCGGGGAAGTGCGTCTTGTTTACAAAGAGGCGGGAAGCTTTGAGGATGAGACCTCGCCACCTGAAATTGACATCATTCCTTCTGTGAAGCAAATACAAAAGCAAAGAGACAACGAGAGTCTTTTGTATAAGACCAGGTTGTGGGCCAAGACGGCTTTAGAGGACACTCTAGAAAACTATGCCGCCTACCAGGAGGCAGAGGCTGCCAGGGAAGAGGCTGGGAGATATAGGAGTGAGTATGGTTCTATTGGATCCGACGAAATGCAGTTCTCCTTTGGGTCGGAGGAGGAGCTCGACGACTTGACTTTTATTGAGGGAGACGTCACGTACGAATACGAAAGTTACTACTACCCGGGCAAGTACGTGTCGCCTTACGGAGCACAAGGCTATTGGAGTAAAGGAAGGGCAGGCCCTGGACAAGATCAGGCTTTGTCTCCCGTGGATGAACCGCATGATGAATACGTAGACACTATGGATGAACTTCAGAATTTGGTTCACTCTGTATCGGAATACCTGGCAGAGAAAGAGGATGAAATCAGCAAATTTGAAACATTACCGAAGTCGCCAAGGAGAAAACTGCCAGCATTGCCAACTGTTGTGAAAATGAAAGAGGCCAAGAGTGATGAGGCCAAGAGTGATGAGGCCAAGAGTGATGAGGCCAAGAGTGATGAGGCCAAGAGTGATGAGGCCAAGAGTGATGAGGCCAAGAGTGATGAGGCCAAGCCACCTGAAAGTAAAGAAGACACTGCTGTAGAGCAGGGCATAGCTGGGGTGAAAAATGCCATGAGCTCCTTGTTCAGCACCTTAACAGGTTCCAAGCCCGCAGACGCCTCTGAAGTTCCTGAAGGTCCGACCCCATCCACCTCCCCCCAACCCCCTCAGACAGAGTCGGGCATTTCCAAACTTCTCTCTTTCATCCCCAAATCTGCTGGTAGCCCTACCCCAGTGGCAGTTGTTCCTCCTGCCCCTCAGGAGCCGGCGACTGAGAATAAATTTTCCCTTCAGTCTCTTCTGCCTTTTCAGTCCTCAGATCCCATCCAGCCACAGGAGAGTAACCAGGGCACAACACCAGGGTCTGAGACACAAGGCAGTGCTGAGCAAACTCAGGAATCTACCTCTATTGTTGACTCAATGTTAGGAAGGCTTAGCCCCATGAGGCTGTTCTCCAGTAAGCCGTCCTCTGGAGAAACATCCCCCCAGCCACCAGTGCAAAGGAGTGCATCTCCACAACGCAGTGAATCTATAGACAGATCCAGGAGTCCAGAGAGACCAGGCTCCGCTCAAAGGTCGGGTAGTGGATCAGTAGAACTTCTTCCCGATACAGGAAGTGGATCCGTTGAGCTTCTTCCAGAAACGGAGTCCTCTGGTGAGATCCTTGACATTCAGCAAAGGCTGACACCAACAATTGTTGAGCCAAAATCGGACACAAAGCCAACAGGTGAAGCCACTGCTGAAGACTCAGGGTTCTTCAGCCCTTTTAAGAAATCCTTTACTTCCCTCATCTCTACAGCTCCTCCTGAAAAGGCCTCCCAGGAAGAAACATCCCCAACCCCTTCCATGTTCTCCATGTTTAAGTCGTCAGAAGACAAAAAAACTGAAAAACCTGCAGAGGAGTCATTTCTTGGCAGTAAACTGAAACTACCTTTCTTCTCTTCTGAAAATGTTTCTGCACCACAGCCACCCAAAGCAGAGGGGGGTATGCTCTCAGGGATTCTGAAATTTGCATCCGGTGACGACCCCAGTTCTGACCAAAAGGCTGCTCCACCTACCACTGCTAGAACCCCATCTCCAAGCCGCGTAGCACTCCTTGATAATGTGCCCAAAGGAAATGTGGATACAGGATGGTTTTCTAACCTTTTCAAGGCGCCACCGACAGAGCCAGCTCAACAACCAACAAATCCTCCAGCCACAAATGTTACATCATCTGATGTGGCCAAACAGGAAGGCACAGATCCTGGCACAGGAGATGTGTTGGCTGATCCACCGGCTCAGATTGACAAGTCTTCCCAGCTTGAAATGGATTCCACATCCAAGGATCAAATCGAGGGCCAGCCTCCAGAAAAGGCAACACCTAAATCTCAGCCAGAGCCCCAAGCCCAACCGCAGCCTCAAGGCATGTTCTCTGGGCTGTTCAAACTAGCATCAACTGAAGATGTGTCTGGTGGCAACAAAGTACAAGCAGGTGCGAGTCAGCCACAACAAGGTGGGTTGTTCTCAGGCTTGTTTTCCCCTGCTTCACAACCTGCTCCCAACCAGGGGCAACAAGGTACACCTCAGGCAGGAGGATTGCTTTCTGGATTCATGAAATTTGCTGATAATGTAACAGGTGCCCCGGCTCCTGCAACACCACCGCATTCAGTGCCTCCAGGCAGTCAGCCTAAGCAAACCCCAGGGCAGGGTCAGAGTGCCCCAACACAGGCAGCTTCACAAGCTCCCCCAACCCAATCCGGGGGACTTTTGTCCGGATTTTTAAAATTAGCTTCTGATAGTGTGGCTGGGCCTCAACCCTCTCCAACATCAGGATCCCAGACTGGTCAGACTGGCCAGCAACAGGAAGTGCATACACAAAGTACTGCTTCTGAAAGTCAGCCAGGTGGTCTTCCGTCAGGACAACTTAAGCTGGAATCCACAGAAACACCTCCCTCAACCGCTCAACTTCCACCTGGTCATCACCAGCAGCAAGACCCACCCCAGAAGCCAGCACCACCACCTCAGTCAGGTGGCCTGTTGGGTGGACTGCTCAAATTCACAGAGACAACACAACCTGCCCCAACTCAGCAACAGCAAGGTGCCCCTGGCAGTCAACCTAATCAACAAACCCCACAGGCGGGTGGGGTGATGTCTGGGCTCTTCAACAAGATAACCGCAGTGGAACCTACACCGCCTCCAGTGCAACCAACACCAGGTAGCCAAGCAACCAACCAAACACAAAAGCCCCCACCGCCACAACCGACTCCGTCCCAGCCACAGGGTGGTTTTCTCTCTGGTTTGTTTGGCTTAGGAGCTCCAGATGCTGTGGATACCACTCAAAAACCTCCAGTACAGCAACAACAGCCAGGACCGCCAGGAAGTCAGCCAAATCAGCAGCAGACTAACAGGCAAAACTTACAGAGGCAGAACCAGGTTCCCCCACAACAGCCTCCCAGTGGCCCTGGAGGTATGTTGTCTGGATTGTTTAACAAGATTGCAGATACTGGAGCTCCTCAACCACCACCTGGTGGTCAACCAGGCCAGCAACAAGCACCTAAACTAGGAGGAAATGCACCCCAACAACCTACCAATCAACAGGGGGGATTTCTTTCTGGGCTATTTTCTGCAGCTCAGCCGTCTCCTCCTCAGCAACAGCCACCTGCAAATCGTCCCAACCAGCAACATCCACAGCATAACAATAGACAACCTTTGCAGAGACAAAATCAGATCCCTCCTCAGCCTAGCAATTCAGCACCTGAACCTCAGCAAGGTGGACTGCTATCAGGACTTTTCAACAAACTGGCACCTGCTGACAATCCACCACAACAGCCTCTGTCAAAGTCTGGACCTCAACAGGGTAACCAATCAAATGTTCCAGGTCAAGGCCAAGCTCCTAGTCAACCAACTCCTCAATCTAACCAACAAGGTGGATTTCTTTCTGGCCTTTTCAAGATGGGGGACAATGTTCCCCCTAACCAGTCACATCCTGCACAAGAACAGCAACAGCAGACCAGCAAACCTGCTCCTTCACAGGGGACAGCTCAGCAGCCTGCTCAAACAGGTGGTTTGCTGTCTGGCTTTCTTAAGCTTGCATCATCTGACACAGAACCACAGCAACAACCAACACAAACAAATCCATCTCCTAACAAGCCTGGCCAAAATCCACCTCAAGCTGAATCAGGGGGATTGCTATCGGGATTCTTTAACAAGCTTACAGCCACAACTGAAGAGCAGATGTCAAATAGTCAACTTCCCGTTAGTCAGAAAAACCAACAACAACCACAACAGGCACGTCCCGCTGCTGTTAAGCCTGGACAAGGGAGACCACAGATTCAGCGGGCAAAACAGGTAGAACTAGAGTCACAGGATGCTGGAGTGGAAAAAGATACAAAACCTCCTGCCCAGAAAGGGTTTCTCTCTGGACTATTTGGTGCCACTGAAGAGGCGCAAACATCTAAACCTGAAGAAAAATCCATCACTCATGATGAAGCAATTGCCAGCACAAGTACCAGTTCACCTAGTTTGCTGTCCACCATATTTAAGTCAGGGCCAAGTGAGGGCAATATTCCAACATCTGTGAAGGAAACTGAAAAAGGTTTTCTTGATCGAATACTTCCCAAGAAGAACAAAGAGGAAATTCCTGCTACCACTCTACCACCCAGCACAGGAAGTGTGACCACCACTTTGACTGTTAATGCTAGTCAGGAACCTCCATATTCTCAAAATGGTCAGAATCCAGCGCAGCATTACCTGGAGGAAATACAGCGCCTTTTGTATGGTACAGTGGATGAATATGGTTACCAGGATCTATTATACAACTTTGCTGAACACGGTGTTATCCCCCCAGAACTATACGAGCATCAGTGTCTCATTGAGGCTCTCCTTTGGCAGCAGCTCAATGAATATGCCTTGAATGAAGCTCTGGCGACTCCTCAAGTTCAAGAATGCTACCACGCAGGCCAGGGCTACATACCAGCAACAAATGGAGGAGTATCTTGGGATAACCGTGGCAAATCTTGCTGGAACCCTAAAGAAATGGATGCCGGTCAGTTTCACATACCCTCACATCCTTGGAGATATACAACGGATCGTCAACCTCAGACTGGGTTTTTTGGACCAGGGGAGGAGGATCTCGTACTGTTTGACATGACTTGCAGGGAGAAGAAACCTTGGAGCAGCTGTGACAATCTGGGAGACCATAATGAAGATACGATGGGGATTAAAAAACCTTGGATTGAAACAGGCAGTGCTTTGAATTTGTCAACAGAAAAGACAAAGACCAAGCTCAGCAGGTGCCAGTCTCTTACTGAATGCAGCACCCATGAATTCAGCCAAGTTGCGGATAAATCTGGGCTTGGCAATTCCTTACCCGGAAAGAAACAGATTGACCTTAAAACAGCAACAGACTTTTTAAAAAGACTTGCATTCAAGAAGGGGCCCATTGATTTGACCCATGGTGCCGTAGATCTCAGTAGCTCTGTAGGAATGACTGGAGATGCGATTGAGGATACGTTGTTTGACGACTCTGAATGGTACCAGCAATGGCTTTCTTTGTTGAATCAAGGAATGTGGTGGCCAGCCGAGACAGGGGATTGTGGATACTATGTTTATACAGATGACGAGTTCATTTACTCTCTTCTGACTGACAGAGCTGGTCAGCACTTGTATGCATGTGCTGCGCCCGAGGATTTACAGGCTTTAAATCAAATTACTGAAAACATAGCAAACATTCTGAAACAGAGAGAAAACGATAAAGTCACACTTTGTGGCTTCAAGATTCCCCTCTTCAATGAAAGTGATGGTCTCTGGTTTCCGGGTCAACATCAGAGTGAATCTCAGCTCGTAAATGCTCCTGTGGATCTCACCTCAGCTTTTGAAAAAGGCAACAAGATTATGAACATGAACTTGGAAAGCTTCTCCCAGATGTTTCAGGAGTCCATTGTGTCTCAAACAGAACAGGCTGTAGACTTCTCTGTGTACAAGCTGAAAAAAATCAAAATGGACTCCAACCAAACTGGTTATGAGTATCAAGAAGAGCCATTAGTGGCAACCAATATGACCTTGACAGCACTGAAAGATGGTCATGGAGGTCCTTATTGGAAAGATCAAAAGATCAATGTTGACCTTGCACCATCATACAACACGTTATCTTCAAGGACGTATGGTCCACAACTACCTCCACATCAACGTTCTCCCATACCTGAAATAAAGATTGGGCTTGCTGAAGAAAAAACAGCTGCAGACCAACTAAAACAGAAGACTTCTTCTGTTCTTTCAAGTTTTGGAGGAATTGTCAGTGGGTCCCCTGATTCACATACAAGTAAAACAACTACAACAGCAAGCTCAATTGCCAACTCGATTTCGCAAACAATTTCTTCTAAGTTGCCAGTGGCTACCACACCTTCCACACATAGAAAGCTCCCTGAAACCCCCTCATCAATACCAAGAGGTGCTTCACCTGAGGCAAAGATCCCTGGAACACCTACAGCACCCTCTGTTCAGCAGATGAGCTCTATTGACAAGCAGGCAAAGGGTGTGCTGCCCTCTGGTATTCCAAGTTTGAAATCTGAAATAGTCAAAGAGACACAGTCCACTGGGCAACACAATGCAAAATCAGCAGTTACAGCATCTGGTCGAATTCTACCTACACTCCCAACTGCATCCTCAGGTGCACCATCAATGTCTTCACCACAGAGGACACAACTTACCAGGCAATCATCCCAGTCAAGAGATCCAACTTCCATTCAGCAGGCAAACAAAGCCCCTTTATCACCCCAACAACCCACAGGAGGAAAGTCACCTCAGACAACCGTATCACATTCAAAAGATGCGGCTGATAATAGAGCCATTCAGATTCCCAAGTACCAGGGAATAGCACATTACAAACTTACTGCAGAACCTCAGTTGTGTAACCGAGCTTTAGACTTCTCTCCAACTGTCTGTAAAAAAGATGAGAATATTAAGGAGAAGGATGCATCGCAGACTGAAAAGCAAAACGTGCAAGCTGTTGACTTCACAAAGTATCAATTAAAAAGAATAAAAGAAAAAAAAGAACAGAATCTACAGAAGTATGCAGATCAAAAAACAACTGCTGTTGTAGATCTGACAAAAGAGATTGAGGAGGAAGAAACAGAATGGTCATATGAACAAACTGTGGTCGAACTTCCTTCTCAAAGAGTTCCCAGTGTTCCACTTCTAAAAACGGTTTCTCCTCAACCCTCCATGTGGAACAGGGTTCCACACTACACACCTGTGAGAAGATCGCCTAGCCCAGAAATTAATGTTGAAGATGTCTCTACTTCATCGAAAATATCATCGAGCCCTATAATCAGAGAGGAACATGAAAGTTCTTTAATGAGAAGATCGTCCAGCACACAAGTAAGGACCATGAATGAATCCCCATCAATGACTCCACTCAGTCCTGGAGTAAGGGCTGGGTATGGATCCTCGTCAATGAGATCCTCCTGCCCGGACATAAGGATCGGGCAAGATTCACCTTCACTGAGGAGATCCCCAAGCCCTGACATAAGACCTGAGTATGGTTACACTTCCAGCCAGAGACCACCCCTGAACCGAAGAGCCTCTCTATCTTGTCAGATTTACCATTCTGACTCAGCACCAGCAAACTCAATCAGAGGTGCAATAGACATGTCTCCGAAATTATCTCCAAAACCAAAGGAGGAGTCAGCCACAGTGTCAACAGAGGCAGTGTCCTTATTAAACAGGAAAACTTCCACCCGTGATGCTTTAAAAGAAATGTCTAAGCTTCATGGGTCTCTTGATCTTTCCACAAATATCCCCGATCAGCAATCATCTCCTTCACACTCTCCAGCAATTGTGCAGCAGCAACTGCAGCAAAGTCAGTCTCCTCCTAACACCCAGATGGTTAGCCCTGGTCTGAAGCCACAGACACTGTCAGGCAGTAAGAGAGGCATCTTTGCACAAGGACCATCTCCTTTGCGCACGTTGCCAATTGCCCAACCCTATCGGGCGGCCACTGCACCTACCAACTCAATTCAAGCTTCTTTAGACATGTCACCTAAGCCATCTCCCCAACAGGCCAATGTAGCTGAGGTAACATCTGAGAATATTGATACTGAAGCAGTGTCATTATTAAATAGAAGAACCTCAACCCACGATGCTTTGAAGGAAATGTCCAAACGTCACGGGTCTCTGGATCTTTCCTCGAAAGTAGAACCTTCCGATATTCCTGGACAGCACCCATCAACTTCTCATTCCCCAGGCATCGCTCTGCAACAACTGCAGCAGAGTCAGTCTTCTCCTAAGGCCCAGACGGTAAGCCCCATTATGAGGCAACAGATACCGTCAGACAGAGGAGTTGCACAGGAACCATCTGCACACCAATCTATTAGATGTATTTCTACTTCAGCCCAACCCTATCAGACAGTCACTGCACCTGCCAACTCAATAAAAGCTGCCTTAGACATGTCACCAAAGCCATCTCCTCAACAATCCTATATAGCTGAGGAACCTTCTGAGAATTTTGATACGGAGGCAGTGTCATTATTAAATAGAAGAACCTCAACCCACGATGCTTTGAAGGAAATGTCTAAACGTCACGGGTCTCTGGATCTTTCCTCGAAAGTAGAACCCTCAGATATTCCCGGACAGCACCCATCAACTTCTCATTCCCCAGGCATTATGCTGCAACAACTACAGCAAAGTCAGTCTTCTTCTAAGGCCCAGATGATAAGCCCCATTATGAGGCAACAATTACCATCAGATAGTAACAGAGGAGTTGCACAGGAACCATCTACACACCAGTCTATTAGATGTATTTCTACTACTGCCCAACCCTATCAGACAGCCACTGCACCTGCCAACTCAATAAAAGCTGCCATAGACATGTCACCAAAGCCATCTCCTCAACAATCCAATATAGCGGAGGAACCTTCTGAGAATATTGATACTGAAGCAGTGTCATTATTAAATAGAAGGGCCTCAACTTATGATCCCTTGAAGGAAATGTCTAAACGTCATGGGTCTCTGGATCTTTCCTCAAAAAAAGAACTTCCAGATATTCAAAGAGCACAAACATTACCTTCACATTCCGCAGTCATTGTGCAGCAACAGCCTAAGCAAAGTCAAACCACTACTGGTTCCAAGTTAGTAAGTCCTGTGATAAGGCAGCATGTACCTACTGACAGGAGGAGGGCAGTCTTTGCACAGGAATCATCTCTCTCAAACCAGTCTATAGGTCTGCGATCCTCCCAAGAGTCGACCGGACCAGCTAACTCAATTACAGCCACATTAGATATGTCCAAGCCTTTTGTCAAATCACAAGAGAAGTCAGCTGAAGACACATATGAGACATCTATGGATGCAATTCCACTTGTGAGGAGCAAGCCATCTGCTCGTGAACTTGCAAGGAAATACTCTGTTGGTGTTCCATTTGTTGTGGAACTTTCATCACAGGAAACTCTCAATGAAGAAAAATATGTGTCTGGTCAAGCCATAACTAATGCCCAGTCTGTTGCCCACAGGGTAGAAAAACCAGCTCTACAGCAACAAACTTCTCTGATGTCAGGTGTCCGTAGCAGGTCATTTTCACTTTCTAATCAGAATTCAGTTTTGTCACCCTCTAACCAAACATATCATAAGGCATCGGCTCCAGCAAATGCGGTAAAAGCAACCCTGGATATGTCTCCCAAGCCATCCCCAACAGCATTGGAGAGAAATATTGAGGAAGGACAGTATAACCAGACTGGAGGGATATCAATGGTGAAAACCAAACCATCATCCCGAGCACTTGCTAGAGTCAACGCTGTTGGTGTTCCCTTAGTGGTTGAGGAACCAAGATCTGAAGAACAATCAGGTCAAAAACAGATTAAACTTGGGGCTCAAGGTGCAACTGCTGCCTCAAGTCCTGTTTTACTCCAACCAGTTTCTTCTGTACATTCCAGAAAGCAATCCTTGGTACAGCCATATCAGACAGCCTCAGCCCCAGCAAACTCTGTTAAGGGCACATTAGATATGTCTCCAAA
This sequence comes from Hypomesus transpacificus, assembly GCF_021917145.1. NCBI lineage: Eukaryota > Metazoa > Chordata > Actinopteri > Osmeriformes > Osmeridae > Hypomesus > Hypomesus transpacificus. The sequence goes on along the minus strand of NW_025813826.1, from coordinate 3,182,120 downwards.
GATAACTCCTAATGTAGAGATTGTCAAGCCTAACTATTTAAATGCAGTGGCACTTGTGAAAGAAAGGCCAGTGGCTACTTCAATGACTCTGAACGACTCTGCTGGAGTGTCTTTGATTGTAGAACCTCCTCCTCCCAAAGTACTAACGAGGCAACTTCAGCATCAAGGTAAAACTGAGGATCTAACACAGCATGGTTTACGTTGTGGTGAATCCAATATGTTGAGCTCTGTCTCAAGGCAACAAACACCTCAGTGTCCCGCTCAAATGTTGCCTTATCAAAACGCCTCAGCACCAGCAAATTCTGTCAAAAGCTTTTTAGATATGTCTCCAAAACAAATACAGAAACCATCCGAAATTGTCCCAGAACATTCCTGGACTGGAGCAGTGTCATTGGTAAAAGATAGGTCTGGTTTCATGAGAACAGAGTCTGTCGGTGTATCTTTGATAGTGGAACCACCATCTCAGCAACAGTTTCCTGAAAGAACAATGCATTCACTTCACACTGTCAAAAACATTGGGCAGGAAAGACCAGCCATGAGTGGACTGCACACAACCGATTCACTGCATCAGCAGATCTCTACTCATCACAGCAACGGAGTATTTTCCGTTACAAGGAAGCAGTACAAGGAAACCCAATGTCACAGTAGGCCTATGGACTTTTCTGCCAGACAGTGTTCAGAATTATCCCAAACACCCAGTTGCTACACTAAATTGCAAGATGGGCAACCAATGGATTTCACAAATATCAAGGTAAAGAATGAATTGCTTGAGAAAAGGTACGTTGAAAAATCATCTGGGAAGAAATCACTTAAGGGAGTTGTTGATCTGACTTTAGAGGTGGAAGAGAACACAAGTATAATAAGGAAAGATCACGGAGTACAAGATCTGTCCTCCCCACGAGGGACCCAGAATTCGGTGTCTAATCAATATGATTCCCAACATCAATCTATGCCGTCAACAATTGATAATGAGGTAAGACGAGACGCCTCAGTTTCTCCTTCTCAGAAATCATCACTTCCCAGAGAGCCATCCCTCACCATTCTTCCAAGCGTCCAACACAACATCCAATCCTTGGTACCATCAGAAAACAGTTATTCCCAGATGAGAGATTCAGGTTCACTTGTTGCATTTGCTCATCAACAAACTGAGATTTCTATGTCAACTGTACCTCAAGCAATACAGGAAAGACCTATGTCACTTGGTTTCTCACCAGAAAGTGATAATCAGCATGCCACTGATTTACGTATAACTGAGAAGAGACAACCAAAGCTGCCTCAACGGCCGCCTCCTCTTGGTGCACAGAGAGTGCTCCCACAGCAGATACATCAGCAGTCTGACATGAGAGTGTACATGAGTACATCTCAGCCAGTTGTCCCAACTATGAAAAGCCAAAACATTAGTGTACAATTCAACATTCCTTCCAGACCGAAGATTTTAATCAAACAACCGACAGTAGACAGCTTTGATGAGGAAAGCCAGTACGAGTATGGAACAACAACAAATTATGGCGAGCCATTGCCTACCTCCAGAACTACTTCAGTAAGCTATGGACCCCCAAATGTTTCCCAACCGGTGCAAAGTGCAAAAGGGATAACAAAGACTGTAACTACCTCTTCAACTTCAGTGAGTAAATCGGTTAAGGTTTCTCATCAAACTGGGCCAAGCCCATGTCCAGTTTCTGTCCAGTTACAAACCACTTCATTAGCTAAGGGAGTGGTAACTGTGATTAGTGGTTCAATCCCTCAAGCCACCACATCAGAAAGCCCTACACCTAAATCAACAGTAAGAAAAGAATCACTGGAATTGGGTCCGATAGTTACCACTCCAAGCCCCTGCGAATCTCCTAAACAAACACCTGCAGTTTGTCCAACCACTGATAGATCAGTAAAGAATCTGGTCTCAATGTTCAGTGTTCAATCAAGTTCTCAGCCCCCTATCATGCCAACACAAAGAGCTGCCACAACTATGGATAATATGTCTTCCGAAAGAGATCCGTCTGTCATGCCACCTGCTTCAGTATCAGTGGAGGACACGTGTCAGGTGCTTCCTACCCACACAACTGTGGCACATGCAGTATCTGTCCCTGCTACTTCAATACCAAGCAATGTTGGTCTAAATATCAAACATGCCCTACCACCAATCGTCACAGCTCCTCAAATCCCGTCACCTCCAGTTAAGGTTCTTCCAGATTTGGTATATAAATTGTCAGAGCAAAGTTCACATGAGTCACCCAGTGACAGCTCTGCACTGTCTCTAACGGAAGATACGTCTGTTTGTGTTGTAAGTTCTGCAGTCAGTGGACCGATATCGGATACAGTCTTGACGTCCCAAGCAGAAACCACTCCAATAGAATCAGCAGCCTTTGAAATATCAGATCAAAATTCGAAGCTGAATGACACCTGTCCTCAGGCATCTGAAAGGTCCACCCCTGTTGTCTCACCATCCGGTGAGACACCAACTAGAGGATTGACCTCGATGTCTGTACTTACAAGCTCTCAATATGCAGCATCACATGCAGATGTAACACAAGCAGCCAGTCCTACAATTATAACGGATCAGACTTTTGCAGTTTTTCCAACCCCTGAATTGCCACCTACAGGTATAATCTCTGAGCCCTCAGAACAGTTCATCGGATCTTTAGATGTCCAGTTGGAGGAGACATCTGCAATCAAGTCCACAGGGCACGCTCTGAGAGAGGTCACATCAGAGGATGTGAACATTACCGAATTGTGCATCTCTCAACAGGAAAGCTTAGAAGGCGCTGAACCTACTACACATACTCAAACTGTGGAATGTATATCTTCTCAAGACGCAGAGAAAACAACTCCTCCGTCATCTCTCCCTGTAGGGATTGCGTCCTTTGATGGACTGCCAGATGTGAGGCAGCTTACACCTGAGAGGAGGTTATTACCCCACATTTGGGTCTCAGCTGCCAGTACCCCAGAGGAAGAGACGATAGAAAGGAAAGATATCCTGGAGTCAAATGAGCCCACTAGTGAAGAACAGACTTCCCCTGAGGTATCTACTCCGGAACACTTGACACCCACTATGTGTCCAGAATCAACACCCTGTGAAGCAGAGGACATGTCTGCCCAACCACAGGATAAGATGACCTATAGCAGAACAATTCAAGAGACAATTCACCAATCAGAGGAGCCCAACACATCCCCACTAGATGAATCCATTAAATCACAGGATTTGACAACCCCTGAAATCACACCGGAAGAGTCATTAGTCCACCCAGTGGAACCTAGCACTTTACTACTTGAAGAATCTGCTAAACCACAAGATATCATAACCAATGAAATTTCATCTAAAGATCCGATTGTCGTATCAGAGGAGTTAAAACCTCTACCGCTAGAAACCACAAGAATGACATCAGAGACAGTTAGTACTCCAACAGAGGAGAGCACAACCCTACCATCAGTGGAGTCCTCCATTTTGTCAGGGGAGACTCCCACTATCCCCATAGACAAGACCACCTCTCTCCCCTCAGAGGCAGTCATTATCCCCACAGAGAAGACCACTACCCCACCGCCAGAGGAGCTCACTACGAAATTAGATGAACCTCCGAAATATTCAACTGTAGAAGCAACCTCCTCAGAAACTATAGATGTTGCAGATGTAGATGCAGAGGCTGTGGCAGCAAGTGAACCTCTGCCTCAGGATGTTCCTGTAGAAGAACGACCAATCTTGGAGGTGCCAGAAGAAACTCTAGAAACACTAGAGGCAGATGTTGCAGATGTAGATGCAGAGGCTGTGGCAGCAAGTGAACCTCTGCCTCAGGATGTTCCTGTAGAAGAACGACCAATCTTTGAGGTGCCAGAAGAAACTCTAGAAACACTAGAGGCTAAAACGAAACAAGATCCCACTGTAGCTGCTGATGCGCTTCCCTCTACAGAGATCTTACCACCCAAAGAGGAAAGCTTGGCTCCTGATGTTGCTCAACCAGAAGCTGAAGCCCCTAAAGAACAAATGGGCAAAGGTTTATTTTCAATGTTTGGTGGCTCGACTGCAAGTCCACAGACACCCTCGCAGACTGGATCATCAATACTTGGTGGCATTCTCCCCGGCTCCTCTGCTCCCAAAGATACCCCAGGAGCAGGCTTGTTTTCAATGTTCAGTGGGCCAAGTGCCCCTGTACCAAGAGGACCAACGCCACAAGCATCTGTTCCTAAAGAGCCTCCTGGTAAAGGCTTGTTCTCCATGTTTGGTGGATCTACTGCTCAGCCACCACTGGGTCCAAGGGGTCCTTCCGTGGGTTCTATGCCACCTAGAGGCCCTCCAACCAAAGAACCTCCAGGCAAAGGGTTGTTCTCCATGTTTGGTGGACCTACTCCTCAGCAACCAGCAGGTCCAAGAGGGCCTCAGGTTGGTGGTGCCCCTCCTCAAAGACCACCTGCAACTGGATCTTCTATATTTGGTGGCATCCTCCCTGGTTCTACAGCACCTAAAGAAACATCTGGATCAGGATTGTTTTCCATGTTTGGGGGTCCTAGTGCTCCTCCTCCAACTGGTCAGAGAGGCCCAGCACCATCCGCTAGCAAAGAGACGCCTGGAAAAAGTATGTTTCCCATGTTTGGTGGACCTCAACAGCCAGAACCCAGTCAGGCCCAAGCAGGTGCACCCACGATGGCTTCTAAACCAACGGAGAATGAGAGTATATTCAAAGTGCCCTCCATGTTTTCTCTCAGTGCTGAAGAGAACAAACCTAAAACGAGTGCCTTTGTACTTCTTAGCATGTCATTCATGGGAGATGAGAAGAAAGCTGATGAACCCAAACCTGAAGCAGTGGCTTGTGTGGATAAAGAAGTTGTTATTGAGCAGCCACCTGTCACTGAAGCCAAAGATAAAATTGAGGAACCTTCAGTTTCACAAGATAAGCACATCGAGGGACAATCCCTGGAAAATATTCCTCCTGATTCAGGTCTTGTAGTGTCATTGGAAGGTGACCAAGTAGCTGATCAGAAACTTGAGGAGACTCAAGATTCCTGTTTGCTAAATGTTACAGAGACTACTGCTGCTGATATTGCATCTAAAGAGACAGAGAGTGCTGGTCCAACAATGGAAAGTCAACAGGAAGTAGAGATTCCATGCAAAGAAGATCAGCTCCCAGAAATTATGGCAGATGCAGAGCAACCTTTAGCCCCAGTGGACACTGAAAAACTAATAGATTCAACCGTGCTTGTGAAGTCTGAGATACCAGAAGAGTCTGCCGAAGAGAAACCGCTTGAATCACAAACAATAGAGCAATTTGAGGAGAACTTGAAAACCACTGTGGAATTAGCGAATGATGATCTGGCACTTCCGAGGATTGCTGTTGAATCTGATTTGCCTGCTTTTGGAACAGCTGAGAAATCAGAGCAATCTAATGAAATAGTTAAAGATGATGTAGAAGTCACTTCAAGTACAGAATCAGGTTTTGGCAATTTAAACAAAGATGTACAATTGCAAAATCTAGCAATGGAACATGAATTAGCAAAGGTTGAAAGAGAGGCATCTATAGAAGAACCAGAGAAGATTGTGATAGAAAGTGAGAAATCTACCGTGGAGGCAGATACAGCTTCAGAGGAACAGGAAAATCCTGTGGAGGTTGATACATCTCTTGTAGAGGAGAAGATTTCTGAGACTATACAATCTACAAATGAGGAAAAAAAGATTGAAATCATTCAACCCCCAGAAACTGAGAAAGCTCAGGTAACAAGTCCAGTTCCTCCAATGGGCCACCAATATCCCCCTCCACCACAGCATCAGCCCAGACCAGGCATGGCAAGACCCTCTGGCCATCCACCAGGTCAAAGAATGGGAGGGCCAAGGATGGCCGGACCTAGAATGGGTGGTCCTAGAATGGGAGGTCCCAGGATGGCTGGACCCAGACAAGCAGGGCCACAGAAGCCTCCTGAGCCAGCTCCATTTTCAGGGTTCATGTCCATGTTCTCAGCACCAAGTGCCCCAACCAAACCAGCATCATCAGGGTTTTTCTCCAGTTCACCAGCTTCGTTCTTTGGTTCATCACCTGCTCCCCCCCCTGCTGTGGGTCAGCCTCAACAGAAAAGCTCTTTCTTCGGACTGTCAACAAGCCTGCCCACTGAGTCACTAACTGGTGATCTGTTCAGTATGTTTAAAGGGCCAGAGGCCCAACAGGAGCCTGGTGGACAAGGTCCCCCTGTACCAACTTCAAAGGAGACAGCTAGTGATGCTGAAGGTCTGAGTGACAAAGCAGACACAGGAACAGATGAAACTTTGTTGGCTGAGGAAAAGGCTCCAGAACCTGCATCTGAAACAGCAGAGAAAGGGTCCACAGAACCGGTAGAAAGAACAGATAAGTCAGAGGAAGAGGACTTGTCATCCACTAAGCTGTCCGATGAAGGAAAAAACACTGTTTCTGAGGGAGAGGTTACACACAAGGAGCCAGTTGCGATTTCAGGCGAGCCCGACTCTTCAGGGGTTGATAAAATGGAACCTTTGGTTGCAGAACCCTCCAAGGGTATGTTTGACATTCCTGTTCTGTCTGCTCCAACATTCGGGGGCTTCATGTCTGGAGCGGCAGGTGGGGCATCATCTCTTGGGTCGCTGTTCTCTTCTGCACCAACTCAATCCCCTGCAACCAAGACGCCACAACCACCCACATCGGATGGAGGCCTCTTTTCTGGTTTCAAAAACCTTTCTGCCGGCATATTTCAGGAAGAGAAACCCACAGAAAAGGAGGAGACTCCATCTGCTGCATCTATGTTTGGGAAGAAACTTGGCTTTCCATGGCAGAGTCCAGAATCTCCAAAATCGGAAAGCCCTCCTCCAGTGGTCACTACTCAACCACAGCCTCAAGATTCTAGACCTGGCGATGAAAGAATCCATGAGCCGGAAGCTCAGATATGCTCGTCTGAGGTTGAGAAATACTCACCGGATTCTGACGAGACAGGAAGCGCTGATGCAAGCGACACCGAAGGCCCAACGGATAATTCCACAAAAACTGGAAGCATGGACAAGAGTCGAGGGAGCAGTGAGACACTTGCTCAGTGTGCACGGTCAAGATTCCCCTCAGAGACAACATCAATCACAGAGAGTTTCGAAAAACCGCAGATTCAGATCAGACCTTGTGACATAGAGAAAGGCATGGACACCCCCATTGAACCCTTGTCTGCTTTAGCACAACCAAGGGACTTATTGATGAAGGACACCGCTAAAAGGCTAGTGCATAACATTATAAATGACTCATCTAGACTCATTTATTATGCCGTCATATTTTAGATCATAGTAAGTAGCTGTAACACATCCTTTCCCGGTCTCTCTTTTTAGAAGATCCTTGTAGTTTGTTGTTGTGTGATCCTGTGATTTCCATGTCCATCATAATGCTTTTTTCTTCAGCTTTTAAAAAGATTCAGTTTGCTTTTTCTACAAATCAGTGAAATATATTTTAGGTTTAGTATTTCAAAGGCAAATCTCATTTTTTTTATCATTGACCTTATGCTTTTTACAAATAAAAATATAGAACTGGCTTGGAATGGCGCTCAAAAGCCGTTTTGTACGTCCCTGACATTGATGGATGTGCAATGCATGAAGAAACCAATAGCCTTTATTTATTAGCTTTTCATTTGTGGTAGGCCTTATGCCAGCCTTCCTCCCTGCCCCTAGGGCTCTCTGAATTATTCTCCAAGCGCCAGCCAATTTGTTTAGATGAATATAGCCTGGGGAGATTTATGTTGGCGGGGCTAGGCACACCACTGTGGCGAGCTGGGCATGGACATAAAAGGAATGGCGAGAAGTAATTTGACCCAATACAAAGTAAATCATCCTGCTGGTCAAGGCAAAGGGCCACTTCCCTCGTTAGCACAGCCACTCGCCCACATAATGTGGAGGTAGTAGTTTCTTTTTCAATCGCAGTATTTTTCCTTTGGATCAAAGGGCTTAATTGTCCAAGCTGACATAGCCATCCGGGCACTATATTAACCCCATGATGAGAGGGTATAATCTCTCCCACTGAGCTAAAGCTTGCTATTGCTGATTTGTAGGTAGTGTGACTATTATTTGTTGAATAGGTTTTGCGTTATGAGGAAACCATCCCCCATTGCTTAACTAACTAATTTTGAAAGCATATGACTTGGAAAACACAAGTGTAATGGTAATTATCACCAGAGTGAAGCTGTTGATGCAACTTTCTCACACATACCTTGGAACATTGTCAGAAAATTATTTTACTCAGGGACATTTCCTGCATAATAGTGGATTTTTTAAATAGAAATATGAGATGGGAATTCATGCAATTCTTTCCTTAAATCCCATCCCCTTTTCCCTTTACCTGTCAGTAATGATAAATAATAACCGGCCCCTAGTTCCCTGTGACTGTCTGTTCCCTGTCTATAGATAGACACAGTTTATCCCTTTGTTGTCAGGTAAATCTATCTTCCCCCATATTTATCTGTCATAACCTGTCCCTGTTTTCTCTGCAGCCCGGCAAATAGCAGCCGCTTTGGGTCTTCAGGGAACCTTAGCCAGGCCAGCTCTCGTTTGAGCTCAGACCCAGAGGACCAACATGACCCTGAGAAACAGCATGACCCAGAGGCCCTCCGCACCCCTTGCCCTAGGCCCCCTCTTCACAGCCAACACTCCTGGGAGGAAGAGGAGGGAGACGAGGCTGAGAAGGAACTTAGGCCTGTCCCTGAGCCTGGATCCAACAAAGACCTGAAGGAATCCATCATTGTTCCCAAACCACTGGACAATCAAGACAAGAGGGCAGAGAAGCAGATCAGGTACAATCAGTGAAGTGTTGTTTCACATAGTAATGGCTGTTTCTCAGACAAACACACTTGGAAAGACTGAAAACCCCCGGAAACAAAAGGAATATTCCTGTGATGTATTTATTCCATTTGCACACCCAAACTCTTCATCCTTTCTTGATCCTCCCTGAACATCTTTTGCATTTCCTCTCTGCCAGTTTCTTTGAGGGCGGACCCCCACCATGCTCTCCATCCAAAGTGCGTTGGCTGAAGGCCTACAATAAAATCAGAGTTCGGCTGCTCGAGGTAAGGAGTACTTACACCCCACATCTCTTTGTATCTCTGTTTTTCTCCCACACTCGCGGACACACGCACACACACTCGCATACATACACACTCGCTAGGGCCACGTCACGTACACGCTCACAAACACACGCTCGCACTTCGTCTCAGACCTTTCTCTCTGTGTGTTGGTTGAGTTTCATCATGCCAGTTCAGTTGAGGGCTGACACCGTGACCTGGGTATAGTTGCCAAAACATTTACACAAGTTGAAAATGCAGGTGTGGGTTTTCTTCTGCATGCCACTATGGTCCTCTGAAAATAGTAAAGGTACCTGATACATAATAAGTTACGTATTAGACACTGACGTTCTTGTGTCGGAACACAAATCCCAAAACGGACGTTCCTAATCCGAACAGGCCTCTGAATATTTTGCAAAGATTTTCCAATGCAGTGAAGGGTGTATTGGTTGATGAAACAGGTCTTGTCAAGGGCATGTACCCTCTTAACTTAGCATTTTCAAAAAGTACTCATACACACGACACACACCACCAATGTTACAATCATCCAGGCTTTGATTGCAGCCTGCTTTGATGTATGCCAAGAGAACCCACCTCCCTTCTATCCCCACCTCAGCCCTCCTCTCCCTCCCCCTCTTCTCTTCTCGAGTCCTCTCGGTGTGATTGACTCCATCTTTCTATCTCTGATTGTCTGCAAGCCTGCTTGTCCTCTCATCATCCTCCTCCTTTAACTTAAGCCAGGACAATTCACATTTTTAATTGAGGACTGTGGAAAGAAATGTTTTATACTCTGAAAATAACATTGCATTAATGGGAAAACAACGTTTCAATGCAGTTTGGGTTTCAAATCCTCAGGTGTGCTGGTCGCAGTCCTCCACAAAAAAAGTGTGGCCTCTATCTCCAGGGGTATGCTTGCGAGACGCTTGCATCCCAGCCAATAAGAGTGTGCTTTGTGAAGTCAGTGCGACAAACCAAGAATTGCTCATCAAAATGCCAATCCCAATATGCGGAAGAGTGAAATGGAAAGGAAAGATAAAGATAAAGAATGACAGGGGAAATTGTTCAGGAAATAGAGGTGGACACTGTCTTAAAGTTGAAGACAGTAAACAACTGTGCTGTAAATTAAATCATTGTAATCTCTCTCTCTCTCTCTCTCTCTCTCTCTCTCTCTCTCTCTCTCTCTCTCTCTCTCTCTCTCTCTCTCTCTCTCTCTCTCTCTCTCTCTCTCTCAGCTACCTCTCTCTGTCTTGCTCTCTCTAAGCTACCTCTCTCTCTCCCTCCCTCTCTCTTTCTCTCTCTATCTCTCTCTCTATCTTTTTTTCTCTCTCTTTTCCCTATCTTTGTGGCAGTTCCTCATACATCTGAATGAATACTGTAGGGCAGTCCCCAGTTTTGTGTTGCTTTAATAATAGATGATCATTCACACACTCCTCTCACTCCTGAGCCCAAAGACAATTCAACGTAATGTATTTGTAGACCATAAATATCACTATTTTTTGTCCACACCTTCAGCGTACTTAAAACATATGAGATTCTCTGCCCCCCCAACGGGATCCGAGACCTGTCAGTCAAGGAGGAGTCTCCGCCTCCTTTACACAGCTGGTGTCTTAGAGGAAAGCAGTTTGTGCCTGCAGTTGTGGATGAGCCCAGCCCTAATTAGTGGGGAAGGCCCAGTCCTGATTGGTGGGGCAGGCCCAGCAGCCCTGATTGGTGGGTGCGCGCCTCTAAGAATTGACAGACAACAGGTCAGAGGAGACATGAGGGTTGTGATGTGTCAGATGGGTCGTGACTCCTTAAGCATAGGTGTTTCAGTGTGTGTGTGTGTGCGTGTGTGTGTGTGTGTGTGTGTGTGTGCCTGTGATGCCCATTTGTGTATGTGTTCAGAAATAACAAAAGCATAAGCATGGAGTCAAGAGAGAGAAAAAAAATGATTGAAGTAAGAAAGGACTGAAGCAAGAAAGGTTTTCAGGATTTGATTGGCAGCTTGAATACAGGTTATGTTGAGTAGTCATCAATTGCCAATCATTATGAATATGCTTCACAAAGTCTTAATGCCGGTACTCACTGTGTCCTGCTTATGTATAGTGTTTTATGGGCCTCTAATTATTTGACCTTAGTTATTACAGGGACCAATTTCTGACTTTGAGGTCAGCGTTTCACAATATGCCCTGGCTAAAAAAGGCTCCTTGTCTCAACAAGTGATTTACCATGGCAACAAAGTTGCATTACTATGGAAACAGAACCTTGAAAGAGTGCATGCTCACATTGTTTTCATTTCCAGTGCTTTGTAATGTTCATCCGCATCCTTTCATGGTTCATTTAATATTCTCTTACTTTTCTCGTCTACTCCTATCGTCCATGTCCTTTTAAGGTAGTTGTCTGTTGCTATAAATGAAACTCTTTAATACAACAGTTTGCCTACTTGATAATAAAATGGCTATTATCAGAGGTGGTAGTTTGGGTCCTCTATTAAAATACTTGTGATATCTTGTTGAGTGTAGTTACTGTACAAAGACAGTCCGACTCTTAGTTTCAGTGCTGTTTAGTCAGACTGTTCCGCTGTGGGGAAATGTCAGAGTTTTGGAGAAGCAAACGATCGAGGCGAGGGGGGTTTGGCACCGAAGAAAGAGGCTGAGAAGCCAAACAAAGAAGCTGTCAACTCATTTCCTGGGCACCCGACTAAAGCTATGCAAATCTCAAACGATTAGAATCTCCAGTTGTTGTGGCAACGGCGGGTATCGAGTCTTATCAGCGTAATGAGAAAGTTCAGAGTTGGCTTTGAGAGGTGGCTTTGGAAATTAATTAAGTCAATGGGAAATTACAGGGGGGAGCATTAAGTGTCATGACGAGAAATGTGCGTTTTCCTCCCATTCTGTCAGTGTTGGAATACTCTGGGCTGTTGTGCGTGTCTACACGCACGCTGTGTAGGTTTCAGCTCTAGCTCACCAAACAAGCAACAGCCCTCGACTGGCATCTTAACCTAAAGGTAAAAAAATAACTTGCGCTGCTACAAAACCTTTAAAAGACAACAATGCCGACTAAAGCAACAGCCTAGGACTGACCACCTAGGGCTTAAGCCTAGGGCTGTAAGTGGTCAGCCAGGACTGACCACTTACAGCGACACAAGTTAAACAGCCCTGTCCTTGTTGTGCTTTAATTTCACCCATTATTGTGTCTACTGAAAGAAAGATGTGGGGGGGGGGAGAGAAGAAACGAGTGTTTAGACCTGAAAAAGAGCGGCGGCGCCGGTGATTTCTCCACGGAAAGGCTAACTTTTCACCAGGGACTGCTTTATTTGCATAGCCATTAGCTCTCTGTCTGAGGGACGGAGGAGAGGGAGACGAAGGGATGTGAAGTGCTTACTCACCCTCGAGGTATTGTTCCCACCTCTTGCGAAACATTTATATTTTCTGCGTTTTTGGGGAATGAATGAAGCTAAATGAAGGTGTTTAAATAGGTGGGGACCAGCCCTCATTTACACTTGAGGACACAATTTATTAGTATTTTAAGACTTGGCCGGGCCAAAAAATACAAAACGTATACTCCCTTTTCCCTGGCTCAAGTAGAGGACAAAATCTAATCCTCCCACACCTTGAATCTTGTCATGAAGACATTAGAGACGTTCATTGGAAGAATTGATAATGCTAAATGGATTTTATTTATGTTTGCATGTGTCCTCTAGCTACAACACGTCCCCCACAAGGCCATTTTTGACTTGTGTGCCATGCAGACGATCTGTCTGGACTGGTCCCCTGTGTGTCCCCTCTCAGTCACATCTGTGATTGTGTGGGGTGCTTGTGTGTGTGTGTGTGTGTGTGTGTGAGAGAGAGAGAAACAGAGGAAACCAAGGTCGCAGCACAGAGGAGGAGGTAAAAGCGTCTCAAGTGCTGGCTGCCAGACTCGCCCTGCAGTCGAGGCATAGTATGGTGTAGCAGTGTAGTAGAGGATAAAATAATCCCACACACACCTCATCGATGTCATACACAGCACTTTGAATTTACATTTACATTTAGTCATTTAACAGACGCTCTGATCCAGAGCGACTTACAGTAAGTACAGGGACATTCCCCCGAGGCAAGTAAGGTGAAGTGCCTTGCCCAACGTCATTTGGCACGGGCGGGAATCGAACTGGCATCCTTCAGATTACTAGCCCGACTCCCTAACTGCTGAGCCACCTGAATTGTTCTTACAAGAGGAGATTCAGAAACCTAGATGGATTCCAGCATATATGATTTCAAACACAAATCTGTCCCCTAACACGACAGGAAAAGGAAAACATCCCCCGTCATAAAGTATATGCATTCAGTATATTGTACACACCCGTACTTGATTGCGTAAGGGTTTCGGCCGTAACCAATTTTGTACTGTTGATAAAGATTCAGACCCTCGCGTTAATCATACGTCATATGCATTGTAAACATGCATGTAAATGAAACCTTGTTATATTGCCCATCTCAACCTCAGGCATCCTGCACAAACGCACCGTCAAATGACCATGAACTTTCACTAACCCATTACCAAGCTCTGTCTCCTCCGTATACTGCTCATTAGAGTCACTGTGTGTATTGAGAGTCTGTAAGTCTCCCTTGAACTTCTACAATGATAATGCTAGCCCATTCTGGGCTGCGGCAACAGTCATGCCGTGTAGCTTTTAAGAAACTACTTTTGGCTGCCCAGGCTCTCTGTGTTCCATCAACAGGAGGTTTAAATCACATTCACGGAAGGGAAAAAGGTCATTAGTGTGTGCTGTGTACTGTATCACCACAGTCTCTCTCTCTCTCTCTCTCTCTCTCTCTCTCTCTCTCTCTCTCAGCTACCCCTCTCTGTCTCTCTCTCTCTTGCTCTCTCTCAGCTACCTCTCTCTGTCTCTCTCTCTCTCTTGCTCTCTCTCAGCTACCTCTCTCTCTCTCTCTCTCTCTCTCTCTCTCTCTCTCTCTCTCTCTCTCTCTCTCAGCTACCTGTCTCTCTCTCTCTCTCCTATCCAAATGGGTAGTTTGTTGCTCTGTGGACTTAAGTGGAATTAAGGAAAGCAGGGATGCGCAGAGCTGTGGGGGAGCAGAGAGGGGAGCTTCTTGGAAATGAGAGGCCTATGCCTTGTCACACAGGCTCTGCGATCAGCAGCATCCCTTCTTCACGTTCCACCGGTGCATCTTGAGGCGCAGGCTTCTCTCCGTCATCATCTCCATTGCTTTCTCCCCTTTCCTGGCTTTTCCCCCCTCTCTTTTTTCCCCATCAGTTATCCTTGGTGTAAAAGAGGCTTGTGGTACAGTTTGGAGAAGAAACCAAAAACCTCAGAGTTGACCAACAATGTCTCCCGTGTTAACGAGACAAAGGGTCAGGAAAAAAGGAAGCAAGCACGAGAAGCAGATTGGAGCATGCGAACAAGTCGATTGAGGAATCTGAGGGTGACAATGGCAGTTCACAAGGAGAGGCAGGGATGGAAGGAGAAAGGAGTGAGCAGGGTTTGGTAGCATAGCGAGCTTTTCATTAGCACGGCAAGGCCAAGCTAGCACACCAACTCCCCTTCCCTACAGGAGATCAGAGAGGTTTCCATGGTGGTCTGGGTGTGGCCATGGAAATCATGCTTGCTGGGTGTGTGTGGGTCTGTGCTGGTCATATCACGGAAAGCCCACCCTCAATTCATAGATACAGACGTGTGATGTCTTCTTTCTCTGTTACCCAACACCAACATCCTCTTACAAAAATAAAAAAGATGAATATAGTGCTGTCAGTTTAACGCGTTATTAACGGCGTTAACGCAAACCCATTTTAACGGCGTCCATTTTTTTATCGCGCGATTAACGTTCTTTTTGGCTAAGCATACTTTTTGGTTTTTTCACATGTTGTTGCAGCATTTATTCTGAATGGAACATTGAGACCAAAAGTGATCTGTGTGTTTTGTCATTTGCACTAAGCAATCCGATCCACTTTTCCATGTTGATAAGAGCATAAAAATGAGACAAAATAATGTGACAAAAATACATCAATGGACATTTAGAATAGATACAAATGTGCGATTAATTGTGATTATTCGCCAGTTAACTATTACATTAATGTGATTAAATAATTAAATAATATTAAATATTTTAATCGTTTGACAGCACTAATATATATATATATATATATATATATATATATATATATATATATATATATATATATATATATATATATATATATATATATATATATATATATATACAGTACTGTGCATAAGTCTTGGGCACCCAAGATTTTTTACACAAATAATGTCTTATACTGTATTTCTTCAATTAAATGCTACAGCTTTTCTTGAATTACATGTTTCGATGAGGGCGGTGTGTACACGAAGGCAGCTTTTATTATTAATATTTCATTCGTAATTAAGAACAACACAGGAATTGCGCAAAGCAGTTTATTAATTTGTAGGCGACATCTCTGGTGTCTCTTCGGTGAGGAGGCAGATGAGGATACTTATGATGCAGAAAGTTTTGTACCGTACTTATTTGTAGTAAAAATACATTAGAATTATAGTAAATCTAAATTTAATGTTGCTACATTTTTTCATTTAAGTGTATCAGATTTGAATGGAACATTTAATCAAAGAAATATATGTAATATAATTCTTTTTTTTGTGCAGCAGTATAAAAGTGCAATTTTGCTAAACCTTTTGTAAAAAAAAAATATATATTTCTTAAAGCATTTTTCTTTAACTTTGTATTTATTTGTATTCTGCCTAATACTTTTGCACAGTACTGTATATATACAGTGCCCTCCAAAAGTATTGGAACAGTGAGGCGAATTCCTTTATTTTTGCTGTAGACTGAAAACATTTGGGCTTGACATCAAATAATGAACGTGAGACCAGAGATCAACGTTTCAGCTTTTATTTCCAGGTATTTACATCAGGATCTGATGCACAACTAAGAAAATATCACATTTTGTTTGAATCCACCCATTTGTCATGTGATCAAAAGTATTGGAACAGATATACTTAAAACATATTTAAGTGAATAAGACTTAATATTTAGTTGCAAATCCTTTGCTTTCAATAACTGCAGCAAGTCTGTGACCCATTGACGTCACCAAACTTTTGCATTCTTCCTTTTTGATGCTTTCCCAGGCTTTCACTGCAGCCTCTTTCAGTTGTTGTTTGTTTTGTGGGGTTCCTCCCTTCAGTCTCCTCTTAAGCAGGTAAAATGCATGCTCTATAGGGTTTAAGTCTGGAGATTGACTTGGCCAGTCTAATACCTTCCATTTCTTGCCCCTGATGAACTCCTTTGTTGTTTTGGCAGTGTGTTTTGGGTCGTTATCTTGCTGCATGATGAAGGCTCTGCCAATCAGTTTGGTTGCATCTTTCCTTAAATTGGCAGACAAAATGTTTCTGTAGACTTCCGAGTTCATTTTGCTGCTGCCATCATGTGTTACATCCTCAATGAAGATTAATGAGCCCGTCCCAGAAGAAGCCATGCAAGCCCAAGCCATGACATTACCTCCACCGTGTTTCACAGATGAGCTTGTGTGTTTGGGATCATGAGCAGTTCCTTTCTTTCTCCAAACTTTAGCCTTTCCATCACTTTGGTAAAAGTTAATCTTTGTCTCATCAGTCCATAAAACTTTGTCCCAGAATTTTTGAGGTTCATCTCTGTACTTTTTGGCAAATTCCAGCCTGGCCTTCCTATTCTTCTTGCTAATGAGTGGTTTGCATCTTCTGGTGTAGCCCTTGTACTTTTGTTCATGAAGTCTTTTGCGAACAGTAGATAGTGATACCTTCACTCCTGCCATCTGGAGGTTGTTGCTGATCTCACTAACAGTTGTTTTAGGGTCTTTCTTTACAGCTCTCACAATGTTTCTGTCATCAACTGCTGATGTTTTCCTTGGTCTACCTGTTCGACGTCTGTTACTTAGTACACCAGTAGTTTTCTTCTTCTTCAGGACATTCCAAATGGTTGTACTGGCTATGGCCAATGTTTCTGCAATGGCTCTGATTGATTTTCCATCTTCTCTAAGACTCACAATTGCTTGTTTTTCACCCAAAGACAGCGCTCTGGTTTTCATGTTGTTTTCACCTCTGAATACAGTCTGCATAGACAAAACCTATCTTACCCAATCTGAACCTGAGTGTAGACATTCAGTGGTATTTATTGATTGAATAATGTATGTAATAGGACACACCTGGGCAACAAAACACACCTGTCAGTCACATGTTCCAATACTTTTGCTCACGTGACAAATGGGTGGGTTCGAACAAAAAGGTGATATTTTCTAATTTGTGCATCAGATCCTGATGTAAATACCTGGAAATAAAAGCTGAAACGTTGATCTCTGGTTTCACATTCATCGTTTGATGTCAAGCCCAAATGTTTTCAGTCTACAGCAAAAATAAAGGAATTGGCCTCACTGTTCCAATACTTTTGGAGGGCACTGTATATATATATATATATATATATATATATATAGTATCCAATAACTTGAACCTGAGTCGGTAACAAGCTTTAGATCTCTAGGTGACCTTTTGCTTCTAACGAGAAATAAAGTAGTGAAAACCTGTCAGCGCCAGCATATTATTAAAGAGGTTTTTTAAGAAGCTTTTAGAAATGTTATAGGCACTGTAAATTGGGATCCTTGTAAATTGACCTGTAAACAATGGTAATTGGGGTCAATCTGTTTACTTTCTCTAAGAGGCATCATGCTCCTTCTGTAAAAGCGTGAAAGACATGACCAGATAGAGGACAGAGGAGTATGGTGGGTTTTGGTTCTGGGCTGATATTGTGAAAGAGAATGAATTCAGGAGAGAAGGAGGGAGATATCAATGGAGAGAAAGAAGGAGAGAGGGAGGGAGAGAGAGTGACAGAGGGGTGAGAGACGGAGAGAGAGCGAGTGAGAGGAGGGGAGAAAGGGAGAAGGAGGAAAGGGGGGCAGGGAGGGAGGGAGGGAGGGAGAGATTAAATTAGGAGGAATTGAGGGATGGAGAGAAATGGGAAGAGTTAAAAAAAAGGGATGTGAATGTATGTTAAGAGAGGGAGGTGGGTGAAGAAGGAAGGAAGGAGGCATGGAGGGTGAGAGAGAGAGAGGGAGAGGGAGGGAGAGGGAGGGGGAGGGGGAGGGGGAGGGAGAGAGTCACAAGATCCGAAGCGTCTGCTTTCTGTGCAACAAGCTGCATTCACTCCAGCAGGAGGGAGAGGAGGAGGAGGGAAGTAAGGAAGGAAAGACAGAGGAAGACCAGCAGGATGGAATGAAAATGGAAACGGATTTGGACAGTGAGAGATCTAGAAAGACATGGAATTAGAGATGGAATGAGAGCTTGAAAGGCTTATGCACTGAGAGATTGTCTAGTGTACATGTGAAGATGTGAGTGCTTTTAACAGGAAGTTGTTAAAAGGAAGTGTTGTGATAAGTGGGATATTCCTTTGCTGGAAAAAGAACACAGAAAAATCTATAGTTTATTCTGTCGATCGTTATTGTGTCATTGCGCTGTAACCTTTTTGGGAAACTTTGCCTCGTGGAATTGCCAAGGAAGCTCGTGAAGTGGATTTGATGTAAGAATCTGGCATCGTCAAGCATTTGTAAATGCTCTATTCCAGCCTGAGATATCATCGTTGTTTCAATAGATGATTGTGCTATTCATAAACTTTTAGTTCTTAAAGTTTAGTTCTTCTTGTCCCCAGAGAGGTAAGTTTGTGCAAACTTTAACTATTTTACCATCTCACAAGTGGTCTGTCTGTTTATGTTTACCTGTGGAAATATTAGAAATATGTAGCCTACCTATTGTCTAAATATTTGGAAAATGTAATTAAATATAGTACAGTGCAAACCATCTTCTGACACCTGCGTATTACAGTTAACATTTGTGGAGAAAAAGTAATTGGATTTCAAAATCAGAAATAAGACAAATGCATTTCCTTTCCTTTCCCCATTGTAGCCTTTTAGGGTATTGCACTGTGACTTTGCACATGGATACCTTCACTCTCTTCTTTTATCCTTCTCTTCCTCAGATTTCCCCCTGTTCCACGGGTATCCTATTAGAGGCTCTTTCATCGTTCACTCCCTTTCTTTCTCTATCTTTCTCTTTCTATCAATGTTCTCTTCCTCTCCTCACTCTAAACCTAGACACATTCTCTCTTCCTCTCGCTCTCTATCTCTCTCTCTCTCTCTTGCTCTTTCTCAGCTACCTCTCTCTCTCTCTTTCTCTCTCTCCTTCCTTCCTTCCTTCCTTCCCGCCTTCCTGCTGTGTCTCTGTTATCTTACCAATTCCACCACTAACTTGTTTTTAGCGACAACCAGCTGCTCTGTCGCTCGTTCCGTCGGTCCGTGAGTTGGTTTGCTGGTTGGTCGGTCCACAGAAATGTCCCTGTGGTCGCAGCTACTGCAAATCCACGCTTGTTCTATATCGGTCGACTCTTTCCCTCCAGTGCATGGTAACACGGCTTACTCTCACAGAACGTCTCTCTGCTGACACAGGACTAGGTGGTGGAGGTGTGTGTGCGTGTAGTCGTGAGCAGTTGGTTGGTGGTGGGTGTCAGCCTGTTGATGAGCCTCGCAGGTGTACTCGTGCAGAGGGAGGGGGGAGGGGGGGGGGGGGAATACATGCCCTATTGACACACGTTAACAACATATTTACATTTACATGTATTCATCTAGCAGACGCATAATCCAAAGCGATTTCCAAGAGAGAGCTTTACAAGAAGTGCATAGTCAAGGATCATAAACAAGAGATAGCCCCAAAAACATTGTGGTGAGCCAAAACATGAAGCATACATTGTGAAGAGCAAATAAGTGCCAATGGGAAGAAACATAAGAGCATGTAGTCAAACTAATTACAAATTGAACAGCATGAACCTCAAAAGTGCAAGAGTGTACCTGAAGGAAAGCAAGCAACAATAATATAATTTACTGCGAGTACAAGTAGTTAAATCAGTTAAAAACATATATATGGACAAACACCTGCCAGAGCCCTGGTCTGGTGGTCTAACCTTTTCGATACCTGCACACACTCATAAGGAGAAGCAGATGTTCTCAAAGGCCAATGATTGGGTGGCTGTCAATCAAATAAAGGCCAAGCGCCCACACACGTGAGCTGGAGCTCACACACACACTGACTTTCGGTGTCTCTCTCTCTCTCTCTCTCTCTCTCTCTCTCTCTCTCTCTCTCTCTGTCTCTCTCTCTCTCTCTCTCTCTCCCACGCTCTCTCCCTCTCTCTCTCACTCTTTCTCTAACGCATGAGCATACACATGTCCAGCTACTATGTGAACACCCCCAGGTTTCAGGGCAGCACAGAAGAGCAGTAATTTGAGTCTACAAGCAAACAGACTGAGAGGATAGAGGCAGGAGTCAGTACACCAGCAACAAGCCAGAAGGACTGTAGGGGTGGAAATAAACCTGCCCTGCAGTAATACAATCAGGGAGGGGGAAGGAGGAGTGGTAGGGAATATTAATTGAGAAGAAATACGAAAGATTGGATGGGCAGAATTATGTTCAGTGAAAAAAGAGGAAGAATTTAAGGAAGACATTTGGAATGATCTCAGGGCAAACAGTTCATCTTAAATATGTAATACAGTAAATCCAACAATTGGCATTGGAACAAAAGTAAAATGTTCAGTCAATCCTGGCATGAAAATAAAATACATTAAATATATGACCTGTACTTGGAAGAGCTGGAATAACATGTATTTGACCATGCCCAGGAACTGAGTGATAATTTCAGGCTTGATCACAGCCTATTTTGTGAAAGACAGAATTCCACCTTGAGGATAAATTGGCACCATAACAAGTACAGAAAGTCCCGGCCACTTGGAAATCACTCGAACCGAGAGAAGAAACGAACCATCAATTGATTATCCTTCCGTTGGAGCTACAGTAGCCAGTCATCTAGTAAGTGAGCTGTGGCTCTCTGCCAAACAACGCTCAGAGTGCCGAAGTGGGCCATCAGAAAAGAGGAGGGGAGGGAGGGATGGAGAACAGGAGGAAGGATGGAGAGATTTGTTTATCCCCTCCCCGCTCTATATCATCTCCTGTGAATGCCAGTCATTCCTGTTGCCCTGTATTTGGGCTTTCCTCAAGCTGACGCAAGTACCTCAAAACTGGACATGCACTTTACTTGTACTGTGGTGCTGAACACACACACACACACACACACAGCTTGTTGCACGATATGTGAGCTAACGAGAGAGGTAGTCAGGAGACAAATCAATTACTGTGAGGGAATCAGACCAGGAGAGGTGAAGGCTAAGCCTTTGTCCCCGCTCAACATGACTCAATGCTGCGCGACCTCCCGCCTGCATGTGAATATCTGTGTTTGTGTTTGTAACTGCTAGTACACCGTCCAAACCCAGATGCTGTAGAAGTCCACAGACATCTCCCCTAGGTCTTTCTAGAAACTGATTCCTTTCCATGACTTTCCTGGTCCTGCAATCAGCCTTGCAATTTCCATTATTGCTGCTGCATCTCGTCACTGACATCTTAAAAGCCGCTGTCATTGTAAGCAGCTGTTATTTTCTCTCTCGTTTCTTTCTCCCTCTTTGTCTGCCTCTCCCTCCTGCTCTTGTTTGCTTTCTCTCTCATTCCTTGACTCCTTCAATTCTCTCTCCACCCTTGTTCTGAGCCAGCTGTCTCCTTTTTCTTTTGCTGTCATTCTTCTTCTTGGGATTCAATCCCCTTCTTAATGGTGGTATTCGCTTACTGTCAGCCCCCTTACTGTCAGTCACAAAACGGCTTGCTAATTAAATGTGCACACACACACACGATTGCATACAGACAAACCTGTCGGGGTACATTTAGTATGGAAGGACCAAACACCTGACATTTCTCTCAGGGATGTGCTGATTAGCAATTTAACCATCTCTGTAAGGACCAAAGGTCAGTCACAGTCAATCTGCACCTTGTTAGGCAACACTAACTGTACACGGCCATTTTTATTTCAGAGATGCACCATTTGGGCCCTGTTTACAGTGTTTCACATAGGTTTGGGTTTTTTGTAGCTTCCCTGCGGCAAATCTTTGATGGTGGGTTTCTGACTTCATTTCAAATATAGTATATTTTATTTAAAACGCTGTCGTCTTGATGCAACAAATACCTAAATGCATTTACGATGCTTCTACAGTTTGAACACTTTAGTTCCCCTTTTACACTATACAGTTTTTGAATCCACGGAATTTGAATCCACGGAACCACGCGTTCCTTGAGTTCTTCATTCCACATGTTTGTTAGGCTTCTTATTCGTCAGGTCTTTTGGGCTCATAGTAAATCCCGTGGCAAAGGCCTTCTATCGATTTAGAATGACTTCAACCGAGGTTCACTCATAAATCTCTCCATGTGGCCATTTCCTTGTACCTGGTCCCCAAATGGAGTGAAAAGGAGAAACACAGTGGAGAAGGGATGGTGAAAGATGGGAGTCAAGAAGAACATAAAGGAAACATAGAGAAGCTTCTTAATGGACCACTAATTGCTGGTCTTAGCTGGTGTAATAAGTGCCTTGTGGGTGCACAGAGGCCGTGTTGGCGAGTGAGAAGGAGTCGTGGTTGTAAACCTCTCCAGCCGAGCCATGGTTACAAAAAGCAGCACCTGCATGAAGCCCCCAGTCCCCCCTAATCATCTGGGCTGGATCCGGAGTTCTGCAGCTCTGCTATCAGCCAGCTGCAGTTTCTATGTGATGCCCTGTCACCGGCAACCATTTGTCAACTATCTCACCCTGAGTTAGCTTAGCATAAACAGATACTAAATACTGTGGTAACCTTGTCAGATAGTATAATAGCGCCCTGATGATGCATTCCATGACAGCCGTGCAATGGAATCTCGTGATAGCGTTGCATGGGATAAAGGCAATCTGTTCAAATGTAATTCCCCCTTATTTTCGTTCATGCGTGCTATATGTTTTGTCGTCATTGCTGTTTGTCTTTTAATGGTAGTTCAGTCACCACGTGGTTTCCATAGCTACCATGCGAGTGCCATCAGTCGGCAGATACAGTATCTGGCTAAAAACCAAACGGGTAAAGAAACCGAAAATATCTTGTACCTGTTTCTTTATAAAGCAACTGTCACAGTGTGTTAATCAGCTGTCACTGCTGTGGTGGTGTCAAGGTGGGTGAAGTGTTGAACGGCGGAGTGACAGGTCACGCTTGTTTATCTCAGTGAGTCAGGTCTACAACTAGTGTGTCGCCGAACGTAAGAACGATTGTACGAATCTTTCGCTGTCAGAGCCAGCAGCAGAGTTGGTCAGGGGGCTTGTGTTTTAGTCATAGAGAGGGATTAGATGTGGGGGGGCTAATTAACTTAATGATGGTGTTTGTTTGTGTATAGTATTGTAGCTGTGAGCACCTTCTGCGGGTGCAAGTGGTTTAGCTGTGGTTGGAGTTTAGCTACCAGAAGTGCTGCTTCCAACTTCCCAGCTGAACAGATCCCTCGAGGTGACGATTAAATGTTGATGCAATACAGTGTATTCCTTATCCCTACCTCCCCATTCATTCCTTCATCCCAAACTCTCCCCTATTAGCGCTTGTGATGAGATTCCTCCTGCAACAGAAACACATGGCCCTGAGAGGTGTTTTGCTATTTCTTGGTTTAGTTATCGGTTCATAATTCCAACAATATTGTTTCAATGGGTGTAGGTGCATGTGTGTGTTGTGTATTTTTAAGGGCGTGTGTTTGTGTGTATTAATGCCAAATCTTGGTCTTACAAGTACATTCCCATTGTTACCTGACCTGTTGATCTGTGCATACATTAAGTACACACAGCTTAATTATATTTATGTGGGAGAAGATGTTTTATTAATTAATAAAAAAGTATTAATTCTGCTCATTGAGTACACCGGAGATTATATAACAGTTGGTGTAAAGTTGTGTCGATAAAAATAAGGGTGAGCACATCTGTTCTTGAGGAGGCTTCATTTTAATAGAGAAAAGGAGCCTTCTCATTACGTTACGTCAAATTATCATTGCTTGAATCTGATTTCCTTGAGTTAAGCATAAGTAATACTAAGTAATATTGTCATATAGTCATATTTCTAGGTAAAATATATTAATATTGGACTGTCCCCATCATGCAATGTACAGCATAATGGCTCTTTTACCTTTTTCCCAAATGACCCTCAGAAATCCAATTACTCCCATGAATGTATTCCATTTTGAATGTATGAGTTAGATGTGCTGTTCTGCACAGCTGACATTGTCAGTCTGACAGAAACTCCTCTTTCATACAAATACTGTAGATAAATGGAAATACTGCCTAATGGTTAGGAAAAGGAAATGTGTAAGGAGAGATTTACTGGCTCAAGAATTAGTGCTTAGTAGGTTATATAGTTCCCAAGAGCTGGGTACTTGAGCTCAGTTGCTCCACATAAAATATCCACTTTTCTTAATAGGAAAATGTGAGCTCCATAAATTACCAAAACATCTGCTAAACCAAGAAATTATTAAAAATATTTGGAATTATGGTGTTTTCCACAAAGGGCTTCAATGGGAAGGGAGAAGGAAATGTGCACACAATTGTGTTTTCCTAATAAGTTGAGTTAACTGTGTAATACAAAATATTTTGTATTTATATATGTTTTCTTGTCTCTTTCAACTGTCTTTCTAAATGCCTCTGGACTAGATATGTCTGATAGGTACAGGTATCATAACGCCCAAGTTCTGTTTTCCTTCCAAGATGCTCATCGTCTATTAAATGTGGTCCTAACAACCAAGACAAGGGACACCTAAAGGCTACCCCATTTGGTTCAGAAGATGTTCTCCAAGAATCGCTTCAATGGACAACATGGATCAGGCATGTCCCCTAAAGGAGGCACCAAGGCTAAAGTCCATGCACCCAAAAAAAGGTCCCCTAACCCCAGAGTGGCACTTGTCATCCGGGGAAAGATCCATCGGTTCCTCCAAGGTTCTGGAGACCAAAGCGCCTCAGATCCCCGTCTGTACTATGCAGGGATTGAGGAGGAGGAAGGGGAGGGCAAAGAGGAGGAAAAGGAAAGTCGGGATGTTTATTCACGAGGTGGCGCTAGAGCAGAGGTTTGCTCCTCAAGAATACCCAACGGGAAGGGTCACGGAGGAGGTACCGGGGCAGCTTGTTGTGTTGGGGAAGTGGAACTGAACAGAGAGGGGTGCGTTCGGATTCCATGCACCTTGCAGCACAGTAGTAGTAGCAGGTCCCCAGGGAGTCAATGGCAAACCGGTCGAGATATGACCCGGACAACTCCCAACCTGAAACGAGTGCTCCCACATGTCGGCCAACTTGGTCCGGATAGGAACGGTGCTCCGTTTGCTTCGACAGTCGGAAAATGTAGCGATTTCTCTCAGATCCGGGTTAGACCAAAGAGACCTTATTCCATGGGCGACTGTATGGATTACAATTTCAACAGAGGCCTGCATGAGACGCTGATCGAAGTCGACGAAGAAGACCTCGAGGGCGACGAGGAAGAAGAGTCGAGCGCCGTCATCGAGCACATCCTGAAGGAGCTGAGAGGGATTAATAAAATCCAGGAGGAGATATCCGACCTGCGGGACTACCTGTCGTCTGTGCGGGGTTCAGTGGAGGAAGTGTCGTCCTGTGTGGACGCCGTTCTGATGGAAATCGAGGGCATCCGCTCTGGCAGCAAAGCCGGCGTGGGCGTGCATGCGGGGACTTGGTCCGGGGCGACGGGGCGGACGGAGAGGTCTCAGTACTCTCCTCGTCGTAGACCTGCAAGTGCCTACGGCAGTTTGGACAGGCCGAAGGCACCCTCAGACGCAAACGTTTGCCTTCCGTCAATGTACAACGAACGACACAGCATCCACGGCGAGTTCCTCTTGCCTATCGCTGAATCGTCCCCCAACTCTCCCGGTGCAGAGTTGGCAGAACTTGACGCTCAGGAACAGGAGGAAGAAGAAGAACAAGACATTTCAGAACACAGCTCAGACATACCGGTCGGAATGTTGCCCAGGAAGCTCAGCTTTGGTTACCTGGAGCGTCTCGACGGACAGGACTGCCACAGCACAAGCTCCCTCTCCTCAGGCCACAGCTCCAAGTCTGAGTCTGACCCTGAAAGGACCTCGTCCAGCCAGGGCACCAGGCACAGTAGAGGGGGTGGCTGTGCACAGGGCTGGGAAGGTGCTCCTCTGCGAGGGGCAGATGGAGGGTCTGGGTGGCACCGAGTGGATGCCTACTTCAGACAAGGTAGTCTCGAAGAACAGGAGGGAGAAGGTACCCCAAGCCGCGGGGGAACTGAAACCTGGGATCGCTACAGAGGCAGTGGTGGGTGTGGTCCTCTGGGCCTGTCTTCTACCGGAAGCTCCGAGCACGTCTCTGTCCACTCAGGACGACACTACAACTCCCCTGCCAGCACCTCCAGTCGAGAGGAGTGGCAATCAAGGAGGCGGAGGCCCAAAACACACCCTGGGACTCAAGTTCAGATGGAGTCCCACCTAGAGGATCTGGGGTACAGCTGTGCTCCTGATTGCTCTGACCCCCAAAGACCAGGCCAACCCTCGGAGGAGGGCCATGTTGATGGAGGTCAAGGGTATGAATATGCTCCACCTGATGATCAGACCTACGCACCTGACTACCAATTAGATGTTTACCAGGAGACGTATGCCGCATATGAGGATTCAGAGGGAATGTGGACTGAGCCATCCTCATACATCTCCGAACCCATAACAGATGTCCCCGTCATCAAAGCGGAAGAAGTTCCAGGCCCAGACAACCACCACCCTTTCCCTGACAATGCAGAGGCTCCAAATGTAGGCTTTCACGTGAAACGGATAGGTCGGGCCGTGCTCGATTTCCGCTCCGCCCTGCGGGGCGCACTGCGCAAGCTGGACGCGGCTGCACCTGGGGACGAGAGTGAGGCTATCCTGCACGCGGTCGAGCCAGCGACCCTCCCCGGTGCTGAGCCCCAGCGGGACCAAGTCTGTGAAGAAACCACTCAGGGGAATGTTGAGAATGTCGTCGATGGACTCGACACAGCGGAGGAATCAAACCAAAGCAAAGCTCCATCCCCTACTTCCTCAGAACAGTGCCATGTCCAGCCCCCGCCAGAGGAAATCATCGACGACCACCTCCCAAAGGAGGCTGTGGTTACTTATGAACCCCAACCCTGTCCAGAAGAACCCCTTTCCTGTCTAGACCCAGCTCCAAGCACTACAGCCCTGTCTCCCCCAAGTGACGAAGGCCCCGCCAACACCCCTATGGACCCCCCTGTTACCACTCCTCTATCACAATGCACCACTGCAGAGTCTCTCGTGTTTTCCTGTTCGGCGGAAGATTCTGCCCCACAGGAGGAGCGGGGAGAAGGGTCGACACTGCCGCAGCATCAAGAAGAGAAGCAGCAGCCCGACGTACAGTTGCCGACGGGCCCTGGGGTCGAGCCTGAGGAACCGGAGAACCCTTCTGAGATGAGCGAGAGGGAAGCTCGCCGACTTAGGTGCCTGAGGAGCTTCCAGCAAATTCTGCGGGAGAAGAGAGAGACGAGGCGCCACCTGGCCAGTATGACCATGTCCACCTTCTCAGAGGACGACTACAACCCAGGTAGCGTCAGTCTGTCTGAAACCATTAGCATGCAAAGCTAACAATGCATGTACTTTGGAGATGGATTTGTGCACACATCAGCAATTGTTTACTTCTCATTTTGTTCTTTTAACTTTTGCACGCTCAGTAAGAAAGTCCATTGCTCTTTTACAGATGCTTGGTTTTCCTTTTTGCTTATGCGTCTTTTCCTCAGGCCAACATATTAATCTCCTTTGACATCAAATTGTACCTTCCTTTTTTATGGTTTTCGGTGTCGGCCATGTGGTTGTTTTCCATCATCTGTATTTATTTATTTTTGTTCAGTTTCTTCCCCATGTATTATTATAGGTTTTTACGTTATCCGATTATACCGAGAGATACTAAAACCTCATATTTTCCCTCCACCTTTTTGTGATCAAAGCCTCAGTCTTTTTGTCTTCTCTTTCATCTTTGGAGTAGAATGAATTTCTCTTAAATATCCAGAAATGCAGAAAGTATTTTCATCCAACATCTCAATATTGACACCGCACACACACTACTGAGTAGGACTGTGGGTGTTGGGATTTCTCTTAACTGATTTGGTGATTTGATTCTCCATTTAGAGTCATGCATCACCTGCCACTGTGGTGCTTGGCTCCATAGGGGACCTACAGCAGCCATTTGCTGAATTAGAAAACATTAATTATCTCCTCAGAAGGCAAGCCTCACTCTAAATAGGAAGAGGAATATTAGGAGTCGTTTTCTTGATGAATTATACATGTAAATGAAACATTTATGAACTTGTACCCTGGCAAGCTAATAAAAGAGCTGGCATGGGCTGCCTTTTTAGCATTATGCCCTTCCTGCAGTGTGAATGTTAAAAAGGAGGCTTGCTTTCTCTTCGGCTGAGGAAAACCAGTTAATGACCGTCGCTCCGTTTTGTCTTTGGCCCGTTTGTGTCTCCTCTCTTTCAGATGGATGTCGAGATGAAGCACAGGTCACTTCTTTGTGTTTTGTGAACAAGCATGTCCTCATACCCTCTGTTGCTTGAAAGACCATGACTCTTCATTCTTTCATTTGGTGATAGCGATTGTTTTCCATTGATGTGATGATTCAACTTAATATCACTCGGAGGCCATAAAAGCATGTTTCACTTTGTATCCCGAACTAGATTTGATACACCATACATTGTAGATTGTATCATGCAGAGTCATTAACCTTGTACTGAACACATAAACGGGCAACTGTTAATGGAACATGGATGTCATTGATAAGAGTTATCATGTGCGCATTCCTTGTCTATTCCATTATCGTCTAAGTTGTCCGTTTATGGTGTGACGGTCAGCAGAAAATGTGTTTTTAGAATGACGTTGTATGTGTGTGAGTGTTGCGCGTGTGTGTGTACGAACACCGGACAACTATAATAGCAGCTTGTTTACACTGTATACTGCATCAAGTGATTGGAGGTCCCCCCTTTTTTACAAAACACTATCTCTTTGTTTGGGATCGGTATCCCTCGTTGGCATGCTCATATGAAACTCAACCAACCAAATCTGATCTCTCTCTCTCTCTCACACACACGTATTGGATGATTAATAATATAAACCTGCCCTGCTATCCATTGTAAACTGTGATCTGTGTTACAGAGTCAAGATGGTGATGGCAGTCCAAACAAACACCCGTGGGCAAAACCAGGGTGAGTGTGTGTGTATTGGGAATTGGGTGGTTGCGCGTGGGTGTGTGCACATGTGCAAACATGCAAATGGAAGAATTTGTTACTGTACTGTTGGTGCTTACCCACAATTCTGTGTGCGTACATCTGCATTCGCAGTGGGAACGCTCCTTTTGGGATCGACAGCATGCCTGACTTGCGCAAGAGGAGACCTATTCCCCTGGTCAGCGAGCTGGTGAGTTCTGGTGAATTCTTTCCCCTCCCAAACTGTCA